>NW_007736540.1:18938-63145 GCF_000696425.1 Galeopterus variegatus
AAATATGTGAATGTTTTAAACAAAAATTACAACTTCATTTTGTGGGGTTTATGGCACATGTGGATTGTAATTTACAAAGCATCTATAGCAACTATAGCAGAAAGGATTGAAGAGTTATGAAACTATGTGTTTGCCAGGTATCTACCTTTTAGTTGAACTCGTACAATATTTAATGTTATTGGAGTAGGAAAATAACAAGTATTATTGTAATCCTAACAGTAATCATCAAAAGATAAAATAAAATAATGTGAAGGGGTATAGCTAAAAAACCAACAGAAAAATTTAAATGAAACTCTAAAAAACATTCAAATAATCAAAATAAAATTCAGGAAAGAAGGAAGAGATGTGCAAAAAAGAGAGGGGACAAACAGAAAACAAATGATAAAACACAAATTTATGTACATAAATAATTACATTAAATGTACTGGTCTAAACATTTTATTTCAAGACAGAGATTGTCAGAATGTATTCTTAAAAAGCAACTGAACTGTGTGTTGTCCACAAGAAAACCACTTTAAATATAATGACAATAGTTATAAATAAAGGGATGGTAAATAGTTAAAAGTAAAGGGATAGAGAAAGATTCACTATGCTAACACTAAGAAAAAGAAAGCAGGAGTAACTACATTAATTTCAGACTGAGCAGACTTCAGAGTGAGGAAAGTTATCAGGGATAAAGAGGAGTATTACATAAAAATATAGGGACCAATACTCCAGAAAGACATAGCAATCCTTAATGTGTAAGCATTTGACAACAGAGCATCAAAATACTTGAAGCAAGAATTTATAGAATTGCAAGGAGGAATAGATGAATCCATAATTATAGTTGAAGAATATAACACCTCTCTACTGGAAATGAACGTTTCTAGCACACAGAAAATTAGTAAGGACAAAGGTAAAATCAACACCATCAATCAATGGATATCTATTGAATACTTTATCCCACAACAGAATACAAGCTCACGTGAATCATTCACCAAGATGGACCATATTTTGTGCCATAAAACACATCTTGAAAATTAAAAAAAAAAATAGAAATTATATAGTGGTACCATAAAACATACCTTAACAATTTGAAAAAGTCAAAATCGTAACAGTATATGCTCTCAGGCCACAATGAAATTAAACTAGAAATCAATAAAAGAAATATAATTGAAAAATCACAAAATACTTGGAGATTAAACAACACACTTCTGAGTAACAAATGGATCAAAGAAGAAATCTCAAGAGAAATTTAAAAAATATTTTGAACTACATTAAAGTGGAAATACAACTTATCAACATTTCTGCAATGCAGCAAGAGCAGAGCTTAGAGGAAAAATTGTAGTATTAAAAATCTAAAATAAATAATCTTAGGAAACCTTAGGAAATTAGTAAAAGAAGAGCAAATTAAATCCAAATTAAGCAAAAAAAAAAATCTTAGGAAATTAGAAAAATAACCTTAGGAAACCTTAGGAAATTAGAAAAAGAAGAGCAAACTAAATCCCAATTAAGCAGAAAGAAAAGAAATAATAAAAACAGAGAAGAAATTAATAAAATTAAAAACAGGAAATCAGGGTCCATCCATGTTGTTGCAAATGGGAGTATTTCATTCTAAAGAAAATCAACAAAACCCAAACTTGCTTCTTAGAAAAGATCAATAAAATTGATAAGCCTCTATCCAAACTAAGAAAATAAAAAAGTACACACACTACTAGTATCAGGAATAAAGGAGGGTACATCACTACAGATCCCACGGATATTAAAATGATTATAAGAGAATGCCATGAACAGCTCTATGCCCACAAATTTGATAATCTAAATGAAATGGACCAAATCTGAAAGACAAAATCTGCCAAAACTCACACACACACAAAAAAAAATATGAATAGGTCTTTGTCAATTAAAGAAATGGAATCAATACTTAATTAACTATTAAAATGAAAACACCAGTTGGGTTTGCTGGTAAAATCTACCAAACATTCAAGGAAAATGTACCAATTATCTACAGTCTATTTCAGAAGATAGATGAAGAGGCAAAACTAACNAAAATAGAATTGAAGGATAATATGGATTTTTCCATAAACTTTTTGAAGTACCCTTGTGTATATATACACAAATATATTATGTATGCATATCTGCTAATGAACATGTAAAATGAATAAAAACAAAGATACAAGGAAGTGATAGGAGGAAGGAATTAGTAACGTTCTGTTATTATGTTACTTGCCTGACCTGTGAAGAGCTGTAACATTATTTGATAGAAGACTTGGATTAGTTATAAACGTATATTGCAAATACTAAGGCAACCACCCTCGCCCCCTAAAAAAGTGTAATTGATATGGCAAGAAAGGAGAGAAAATGAAACCATATAAAATGCTTAATTAATATCACAAAGGCAGAAAAAAATGTGGAAGACAATAAAAACAAAGATCAAAGGCAAAAAATAGAAAGGAGTAAAAAATATGGTAGATATTAATCCAATTATATCCATAATCACCTTAAAATTCAATGGTCTAAATACACCAATTAAAAGACAGAGATTGTCAGAATGTATTCTTAAAAAGCAACTGAACTGTGTGTTGTCCACAAGAAAACCACTTTAAATATAATGACAATAGTTATAAATAAAGGGATGGTAAATAGTTAAAAGTAAAGGGATAGAGAAAGATTCACTATGCTAACACTAAGAAAAAGAAAGCAGGAGTAACTACATTAATTTCAGACTGAGCAGACTTCAGAGTGAGGAAAGTTATCAGGGATAAAGAGGAGTATTACATAAAAATATAGGGACCAATACTCCAGAAAGACATAGCAATCCTTAATGTGTAAGCATTTGACAACAGAGCATCAAAATACTTGAAGCAAGAATTTATAGAATTGCAAGGAGGAATAGATGAATCCATAATTATAGTTGAAGAATATAACACCTCTCTACTGGAAATGAACGTTTCTAGCACACAGAAAATTAGTAAGGACAAAGGTAAAATCAACACCATCAATCAATGGATATCTATTGAATACTTTATCCCACAACAGAATACAAGCTCACGTGAATCATTCACCAAGATGGACCATATTTTGTGCCATAAAACACATCTTGAAAATTAAAAAAAAAATAGAAATTATATAGTGGTACCATAAAACATTCTTAAAAAGCAACTGAACTGTGTGTTGTCCACAAGAAAACCACTTTAAATATAATGACAATAGTTATAAATAAAGGGATGGTAAATAGTTAAAAGTAAAGGGATAGAGAAAGATTCACTATGCTAACACTAAGAAAAAGAAAGCAGGAGTAACTACATTAATTTCAGACTGAGCAGACTTCAGAGTGAGGAAAGTTATCAGGGATAAAGAGGAGTATTACATAAAAATATAGGGACCAATACTCCAGAAAGACATAGCAATCCTTAATGTGTAAGCATTTGACAACAGAGCATCAAAATACTTGAAGCAAGAATTTATAGAATTGCAAGGAGGAATAGATGAATCCATAATTATACTTGAAGAATATAACACCTCTCTACTGGAAATGAACGTTTCTAGCACACAGAAAATTAGTAAGGACAAAGGTAAAATCAACACGATCAATCAATGGATATCTATTGAATACTTCATCCCACAACAGAATACAAGCTCACGTGAATCATTCACCAAGATGGACCATATTTTGTGCCATAAAACACATCTTGAAAATTAAAAAAAAAATAGAAATTATATAGTGGTACCATAAAACACACCTTAACAATTTGAAAAAGTCAAAATCATAACAGTATATGCTCTCACGCCACAATGAAATTAAACTAGAAATCAATAAGAGAAATATAATTGAAAAATCCCAAAATACTTGGAGACTGAACAACACACTTATAAGTAACAGATGGATCAAAGAAGAAATCTCAAGAGAAATTTAAAAAATATTTTGAACTACATTAAAGTGGAAATACAATTTATCAACATTTCTGCAATGCAGCAAGAACAGAGCTTAGAGGAAAAATTGTAGTATTAAAAGTCTAAAATAAATAATCTTAGGAAACCTTAGGAAATTAGTAAAAGAAGAGCAAATTAAATCCAAATTAAGCAAAAAAAAAAAAAAAAAAAAAAAACCTTAGGAAATTAGAAAAATAATTTTAGGAAACCTTAGGAAATTAGAAAAAGAAGAGCAAACTAAATCCCAATTAAGCAGAAAGAAAAGAAATAATAAAAACAGAGAAGATATTAATAAAATTAAAAACAGGAAATCAGTAAAGAAAATCAACAAAACCCAAACTTGCTTCTTAGAAAAGATCAATAAAATTGATAAGCCTCTATCCAAACTAAGAAAAAAAAAAGTACACAAACTGCTAGTATCAGAAATAAAGGAGGGGACATCACTACAGATCCTACGGATATTAAAATGATAATAAGAGAATGCCATGAACAGCTCTATGCCCACAAATTTGATAATCTAAATGAAATGGACCAAATCTGAAAGACAAAATCTGCCAAAACTCACACACACACAAAAAAAATCTGAATAGGTCTTTGTCAATTAAAGAAATGGAATCAATACTTAATTAACTATTAAAATGAAAACACCAGTTGGGTTTGCTGGTAAAATCTACCAAACATTCAAGGAAAATGTACCAATTATCTACAGTCTATTTCAGAAGATAGATGAAGAGGCAAAACTAACTCATTCTATGTGGTAGGCATTACCCTAATACCCGAATCAGGCAAAGACAAGAAAAGAGAACTAGAGACCAACATATTTCATAAATACAGATACAAAAATCTTCCACAAAATATTAGTAAATTGAATCCAACACTGTAAAAATATTATCCACCAGTACCAAACTGATTCACTATTCAAAAATTAATCAATGTAATCCATCATATTGGTAGGCTGCAAAAGAAAAATCACACATGAACATATTAATAGATGTAAGAAAAGCATTTGAAAAAAATGCTTTTAATGATATTTATGCTCATTTATGATAAAAACTCTCAGCAAATAAGAATAATGGAGAGCTTGATAAAGAACATCAACTTGATAAAGAACACCTAAAAAAACTACAGTTTACATCATATCTTATTTATTTTTTGAATAGAAACATAATTGAGTATACATCTCATGGGGTACTATAAATACAGATTTGACTATCAGTATTTGTGTACAGTAGTTGATGATCAAATCAGGACTATTAGCATGTTCCCCATTACAAATAGTAATTATTCTTTTTGTACCTTACCCAGTTACTCACTAACCCACCTCCTCTAGTAACTATAGATCTATTCTCTCCTGAAAGTTCATTTATTGTAGTCTTTCTTCTCTCTCTCTTTCCTTCCTTCCTTCCTTCCTTCCTTCCTTCCTTCCTTCCTTCCTTCCTTCCTTCTTTCCTTCCTTCCTTCCTTCCTCCCTCTTCTGAGTGAGAGCATACAGTATTTCTCTTTCTGTGCCTGGTTTATTTTACTTAACATAATTTTATCTAAGCGCATCCATGTTGCTGCAAGTGACAGAATTTCATTCTTTTTATGGCTGAATAGTATTCCATTGTGTATATATACACATTTTCCTTAACCAGTCCTCCATTGATGGACATGTAAGTTGGTTCCATATCTTGGCTATTGTGAATAGAGCTGCAATGAACATGGGAGGGCAGGTAGCCCTTCAAAATGAAGATTTACATTCCATTGGGTATATATCCAGAAGTGGAATTGCTGGATCATATGGTAGTTCTATCTGTAGTTGTTTGAGAAACCTCCATACTGTTCTCCATAATTGCTGTGCTATTATTCTCAGTCTTTTTGATAACAGCCAGTCTAGTTGTGGTGAGATGATATCTCAGTGTGGTTTTGATTTGCATTTCTCTGGTGATTAGTAATGCTGAGCATTTTTTTAAGTGCCTGTTGGACATTTGTATGTCTTCCTTTGAAAAAAATCATACTTAATGGTGAGAAACTCAAAGTTTTCCCACTAAGATCAGAAACAAGGCAAGAAAGACTCCTCTCATTACTACTTTTCAATATCATACTGAAATTCCTAGCTAATGCTAGGAAAACAAATAAGAAAAGAAGTAAAAGGTATAGAGATTGGAAAGAAAACAATAGAACTGTTTTTTGGTTTTTGTTTGTTTGTTTGTTTTTGCAGATGAGTAATTATCTATGTAGAAAATCCAAAGAATCGAAAAAAAAAAAAATCCTGAAACTCATGTGTTTATAGCAAGGATACAAGGTTAATATATAGAAGTCAATTGCTTTTCTATATACCACAATGAATAAATGGAATTTGAATTTAAAAGCACCTTACCATTTACAGTCAAACACCCCCCAAATGAAATACTTAGGTATAAATCTAACAAAATGTGCACAAGATCTATATGAGGAAAACTACAAAACCCTGATGAAAGATATCAGAGTAAAACAAAGTAAACAGCAAGATATTCCATGTTCACATACAGGAAGACTCAATATTGTCAAGATGTCAGTTCTTCCCCACTTGATCTATATATTCAATGCAATACCAATAAAAATCCCAACAAGCTATTTTGCGGATATGGACAAACTCATTCTAAAGTTTATATGGAGAGACAAAAGACCCAGAATAGCCAACACAATATTAAAAGAGAAAAAAGTTGGAGGACTGATACTACCCAACTTTGAGATTTATTATAAATCCACACTAATCAAGATAGCGTGGTATTGGTATTGGTGGGGGAAAAAATGGATCAATGGAACAGAATAGAGAGCCCAGATATAGACCCACATAAATACAGTCAACTGATCTTTGACAAGGGAGCAAAGGCAATGAAACGAAGCAAAGTTAGTCTTTTCAACAAATAGTACTGGAACAACGAGGCAGTCACATGCCAATAAAGTAAATCTAGACACAGATCTTATATCCTTCACAGAAATTAACTCAAAATGGACTATAGACATAAATGTATAATGCAAAATCAGAAAATTCCTGGAAGATAGAGTATCTACATGGCATTCAGTATGACATTGGCTTTTTAGATACAATAACAAAGGAATGATTTATGAAAGAAACAATTGACAAGTTGTACTTTATTAAAATTGAAAAGTTCAGCTTTGCAAAAGACAATGTTAAGAGAATGAGAAGACAAGCCACAGGCTAGGAGGAAATATTTGCAAAAGACTCATATGATAAAGGACTGTTATCCAAAACATACAAAGAACACCTAAAACTCAACTATAAGAAAACAAACAACCCGATTTAAAAATTGACAAAAGACCTGAACAGACACCTCACTGGAAAGTATAAACATATGACAAGTAAGCATATGAAAATGTGTTGTTAGGGACTTAAATTAAAACAATGAGATAGTACTACACACTTGCTAGAATGGCCAAAATCTAAAACACCAGCAATACCAAATGCTGACAAGACTATAGAGCAACAGAAACTTTCATTCATTGTAGGTGGGAGTGCAAAATGTCATGGCCACTTTGCAAGACACTTTGATAGTATCTTTCAAAACTGAACATACTTTTATGATATGATCCAGTAATCATGTTCCTTGATATTTCCCCAAATGACCTGAAACCTTTTGTCCACACAAAAACGTGCAAATGGATGTGTACAGCAGCTCTATTCATAATTGCCAAAACTTGGAAGCAACAGAGATGACTCCCAGTAAATGAGTGGACAAATGAACTGTGCTATATCCAGACAATGAAATATTCTTCAGCACTAAAAAGAAATGAGCTATCAAGCCATGAAAAGACAAGGAGGAAACTTAAATGCATATTACTAAGTGAAAGAAACCAATATGACAAGGCTACATACTGTAAGATTTCAACTATATGTCATTCTGAAAAAGACAAAACTATAGAGACAGTAAAAAAAGATCAGTGGTTGCCAGGGGTTATAGGGAAGAAAGAGATTAATAGGTGGAGCAAAGAGTATTTTTAGGGCAATGAAACTATTCTGTACGAAACTATAATGGTTGATACATGTCATTATATGTTTGTCAGAATCCATAAAATGTGCAACATCAAGAGTGAACTCTAAGGCAAACTGTGAACTGCGGGTGACAATGATCTGTCAATGTAACGATGATGTACTACTCTAGTGAGGGGTACTGATAGTAAGAGAGGCTTTGCCTGTGTGGGGACAGGGTATATGTGAACTCTCTTGTGCTTTCCACTCAACTTTGCTGTGATCTTGAAATTGCTCTAAAAATAATGTCTATTAATTTAAAAAACATATGAGCTTTTATGAATTCCATCTTGGACCAGTTCATGTCGTAAACCACACCCATGATTTTATTGTGAGACGGCTTTTTCTCTAGAGTCCTGATTTTTTTGACCACACTCCTAAGAGTCCATGAATGCCCTTTGTCCAACTAGCAGGTCTATTAGTCATGGCCACAAATCTTTCAGAGTCTCAGTCGTACCTTTGCTTTGATCTTTTCCTTGAGAACATGTCTGTCTTTGAGTATCGCTGTGGGTTTGACAAACTGAATGGTATACAATTTTATTTCACAGGCTAGTATGGTCTGGCCCTTCTACTTTCCCTTTAGCTTGGCTTGCAAACTAGCCATTTCTTTTTACTTTTTCTTTTTTTTAAGCTCATCTCCTTGCAGCACATGTTCGTACATAGACAAAAGCAACCTAGTAAATGCTGTCAAAATTCTGCCTGTAAATCTCTGTTCCTAAATTCAAAATTTCATTAAGAATATTTTTTTTTCACCTACCACAGGTAACAATTTTTCCAAAGGTTTTACCCACTACAAACATGAGTTGTGATCGTTCCAGCCCTAATAACAGCTTTGTTGTCATGTTTCTTCCTTCCTCTAACAGTTTCCTTGACCTTTGCTGCCTGGTCTCAAAACCAGTTCCCCATGTTCTAAGTTTTGTTATGTAAGTATTTCACTTGTAGGTAAAAATTTCTATAGCACTCATTTATTGCTACAATAGTGCTGCTTAAAACCACCTCAAATTTAGTGGACTAAAGCCATAAACTTTTCTTTAGCTAAGAAGGCTCTGGGCCAGCTATTACAGTTGGGCTCAGCTGCGCAATTCTACCAGTCTGGAGTGAGTTGGACTCATGCAATGTGCAGTGGCTGTTTGGTTTTCTGCTGGTTGTGGATGGCCTTAGTTGGATTAACTAGTGCAACTCATAATTCACATGTTTCATGCTCCAGTGGTCCACACTGGGCATATTCTTCTGGCATTGGCAGAGATTTGAGAATGACAAAAAAGAAATGTCCAAGTGCTTCCTACTGCCTCTGCTTGTGGCAGGGATCCTTACATCTCATTAGCCAGAGTAAGTCACAGTGAGATGGTACTACTGAGTTACAGAGCAAAAGGCTTGGATTCAGGCGGGGAAATTCAAACCATTTTTGCAATATATCATAACTACCATTCTCAAAAAAGCCTACAGAGTTTATAATATATACTGTCTAGGAACAACAACCTTTTAAAACATGAATGCAATGAAATGATAATTAGAATATGCATTATGATGTTACTGGCTATCCCTACCTAATATAAATCAGGATACAGAAATTCAAAAGCCTATAGATGAAAGGCTAGTAAAAGAAATGTAGTAAGTGTGCCAAATGCAACAAAACTGATACCTCAAGTGAGATGATAAAGTTGTATCTGATCCTTGGTCTTAAGACCTGAAAAACAATAGAGAGCAATGAGAAGCTGAATATCAGACTTTAATATAAATTTTCCTGATTTTTAAAAAGTTGAAATTTAATTGAAAGTGCATAGGACACAAAAACAGAAGTACACATGTGGAACATTAAAACAAGATGAAAACAGAAGTAACCAGTAGGACCGAGACAAGTCCTAGGAATTTCAATGCTCACCATCCTGTAGCTTTCACTGAGCTACGACAACTGGGATACCAACAGAAGACCCCTTATCACTCCAAATTTCTCTTAAAACAGAAGATCTGCCTTAAAACTTGGTCTAGTTTTAAGAGTTCCAATATTTTACTTATTTTTCTAGAAATGCTATCCAGACTCCTCATATTTTTATCCACTGGCTTGGATCATTGCCACCCGGTTACTGGGAACCATATCTGACTGTCCTCAAATGTTTTGTGCTGTGTTCCCATGTATCAGCCATCAGGTGCCACACTGGTCCTTTCTGAATGTATCCCAAACTAGATTTAGTCCTAATTTGCTACATGTCTGTGCACGATGTGTACTAAACTCTTGGCTAAGCCTCTCTGATGGCAGCTTTATGGTTTTGTCATTCTTTAACAACTTCTCTTGCTCAGCTAAAGATTGTTTGTATACTTCATTGGCTTATTCAGTCTGAGACTTAAATTTCTTATTTATAAAATTAGAGGCTTGAACTAAATCATCTTTGAGATGCCCTCTAGCTATATACAATTCTAATATTCTCTAAAATACCCAGTATTTAACTATTATTTCCACTCTGCTCTTTCAATTATCTTGACTTGCTACTTTGTCTTTGAATATGTTTCCTTGATTTATCCCCAAGTAAGCAGTATGTTGGATGATACCTATCTCAGGAGAAGGAAGGTACAGTAATCACTTGATTTAGAATTGTGTACCTTAGAACTGCTATAGCCTTTGAGTGACTATGTGACTGGCAGTGTTGTCAATGGGCAGACTGGAGCAAGAACTCAGTGCATGTTGGTAATCTGAAGTTAAATTTTAGACATGCAACCTCTCTGAAATGAGGTCTTGGCTGCAGAGCAATATTTCAAAATTATTGAAAATATGTAATTTTTCTTTCATTAATTATTGTAGCATATTATTAATAAAAAATGCATTTCCCTGTGATATTATCTACATTGTTAGTGTAGAGCCTTTTTAATTCTCTAAAACTCTAAAGACATCAGTATGACACAATAATCTAACATGTGCTATGAAATGCTCTAGCACAACCCAGAATATGTACATGAAAGATTCTCTAATCATGCAAAAAAACTTTCTCCTTAGTACTTATAGTTCACGTTGAAATCTATTTAGGAGTACATCCAAGCATACAGAGATAACATATGAGCAAAATGAGAAATAACACTGTGATTTCAAGCTTCACTGAACTAGAGTATAGAAATTCTGAACTAAACAATTGTTAAATGCTTGCCAGATAAGTGATTGGATGAATTGTTTTTACTTACTCTCTCTTTTTAGAAGCAACAAATGAAAATGTGCATTCCTGTATAATGTAGTGACCATATTTCAGCTCACATGATACTTGCTTTAGCCACCCCACTGATTTAGCAGCAGGAGAATTAATAGATTCCCTTCCTGCTTATGCTCCAATTGGGTAACAAGAACATTTTTAAATCACACCCATCCTACCTGGTTCTTAGTTGTGTGAACCCAGGATAGTGATACAAAGAAAGAAGATAACTCTCGTTAACAAGACAAATCCAACAATGATTGTTTCAGTCACTTTTCTGTTCTCCAAAATGCTATTTTAAGGTTCAAAATTCTCTATGACTGAACTACAATACACTCAACATAAGGATTGTGTTAAAGACATCTCAGAGACCAAAAATACTAAATAATTGATGCCTGTATGCCAAAATACATAATATGCAATTTGATAATCTTTTGATCTAGTAAGGTCATTGTGATTCCCAAACACTGTAATAGAGGTTGAATGTTCATAAATATATGGGAAATAATAAATAAAAGATTAAGGGGTAGCTGCAATGGGGAGGATAGTTAAATTGATCTGTAGAGACAGAAACTGGAAATAACTCAATTATGACTTCGCTTAATCTATTAGATCATGTTGTAAATAATAAAGTGTACGCATGGAGCCAACTTCCTGGTGATCGCTTCTTTGATTTCTTACTTGGGTCCATTGCTTGTGCTGTACTGATAGTCTCCAGCACCAGGTTGTCAGAAAATTTGACAATGGGAACCTAGAAGCAGATGTGCCTGATGCATATCAGGCAGTGATAAGGGTTTCAGGATTATGGTGACTAAAACAGAAGAGCTCTGCTATAGCCCCTTGCTGTAGTTCTTAGGCCCCAGGTCCTGGCATACCAGCCACAGAAATGCACCACAATATTGAGGTTCCCAGCATTTGTACAAAGTACTCATATCAAAGCCCACCCAATTCCATATTTCCTCCAGCATGTTGTTATCAAAGCCCATTGGTGGGTGGAGAGGGTGGGGAGAGAGACAGAGAGATTATGATTTACCAGAGGCATTTTTATCGATTTCAAATTAAATTGATCAGTTTACCTATATATGATTGAATGTTTTTACAAGGTAAGTTTTCTTCTGCTTGCTCTGTTAATCCAGTACACTGCTGCTGTCACTGGTAAATTTGTCAAATGGAAGTGGATTGATTAAAATGATGTGTAAATAGATCTCTGTCATCCTATATTCTATCCTTTTTTGCTGAGGCCTTTATCTTTGAAATGAAAGGCACTATGTAATCTATAATTTTATACTGAGGTTTCCTTTGGTCCTTTGCTAGAATATTTTTTCCTTGGATTTATAGCCCTCCTGAATCTCCTTCTTGACTTATAATAATATAAACATCTTTTTTCTAAGAAAGCTGATTTAAAGTGCCAGAGTATTTATTTGAAAGGTACTTAGATAGTTTAAATTGTGAATAACAGCAATACATTTGTGTACTTTGTATATCTGAGGACCCCCAGAAACTACTGAACTTTGTCAAGCCACCACTAAAATTCATGCATTCAGTGAATAAAACTTAGGGAGATTTTAAAACTTAAGTATTTAATGGACTTGATTTGGTCTTTTAGGCCCAGCAGGGTGCTAGCTAAGTGCCTGAGACGTTCAAAGTTGCCATCATAACAGTTAAGTCCCTTTCTCCCCTCCTTCAGGAGCTAGTATGAGCTCAATCTTTGAAAAGGGATTTTTAATCTTTTATTCATTCTTCTTCAAAAAGCACTTGCCTGATAACAGGGTACAACCTGACAGTAGGATGTCCGTTTTCACAACTTTAGAAATCTGTTTTTTCCTCCACCTCCCGCCTTTTCCCATTTAATGTGATCTTCTCTTCCACGACCCCTGCTCCCTTCAATTTGGTCACTTGTTTTTGTCTTCTACTGTGGGGACTCAGAGTGTTCAGAACCCCATTTCCAATGTCAATGGTTTTCCAGGCATTGTTAAAGCTAAAGTAACTGACGTTAACTCTTGAATTGACCACATCTACTACTTTCACTCACAGAATTTACCAAAATTAATTAGGTCTTTTTTGGGATGGCCAGGCTGCTCAGCCATGAGAAGTGCTAAGAAGGGCCTAATAGTGTTTGTTGAGTATTTGCACTGCATTTATTAGCTGAATCATGGAAACTTAGGATGGAGACAAAACTTACATGTCATTTGGTCAGTCCCTGTTATGATTCCTTCTCCGATATCTCTACGGGTCTGTTTAAATTTCTCTTTAGAACCCTTCTAAGATTTTGGAACTCACTGCTATCTATGGAATCCTTTTACATTGTTGGACAATTGTAATTTTGTACAGGTTTTCTTCTCATATTGAGCAGAAATTTCATGAGCTAAATTTTGCCATTCCCATATTTAAGCAATTTTGAAAACAAATCTATGTGCCTTTATAAGGCATAATTTAAACAGTTTCCTCACATACCATTTTCTTAATTGATGCATTTGTATAATTTAATACTATGAACAATTTTCAATGTGGATTAAGTTTCTGTATGTAGTCTATGGCCTTCTTAACTCATTTGTATATTGAGAGACAGAAAGAAAGAAAGACTCTATCAGCAAACACAAAGAACAGAAAATCCTGAAAGAAAAAGCATCCCTTATATCATTTTAAGGAAGTTAATGAAAATCAAAATAACAATATTCTGTTGTGTTTTTAAAGCTAGCTAGTTTCTGAAGCTCTTATAACTTATACTAATGAGAATGGGTACAAAGTTTGCTACAATCCAGAGTTTTGGTTTAATTTCATTTAAAAGAAGTACCATAAGTTTAACAGCTTGCTAAGGGTGAGGTATTCCTTTTGTTATTACTTAATCACCTCCACGTGTTATTTGTTGAGTCCCTGAAAGTATTTTCTTATAGTATCTAGATTTTCCTTGGAGATCTCATTTGCACACGACCCATACTTGGCTTAGCTTATGAGATCTGATATGATCTCATCTGAAAGTAATATTCCAGGGAACCACTTGTTTTATGGAAATGAGCAGTGTCATCATGGAATACTGAGGAGCACAGGATGTGATTTAGGGAGAAAACCATTTTTCGTGTGTAGAAATAAAAAAAATTAAATATGTTGTGCATATAAAACATCAAATGTATTTTTTAAAAAATTCACATCGTAAAAATTAAACCAAATGAAATCTCAAAGAAGAGTTCAATCACTAATAGATATAGAATTTTATTTTTTTACAAGTTTACTCATCTCATTTTCCGCTGTGTATTTTTTTATGTATTTTCTTTCCATTTCCACCACAACTTTAATTCAATTTTCACTGAAAAGTTGAGATGTTGGAAAAAAATTAGAAACACATTGTAGCATCGCTGATATAAGCTTTTGAGTTAAACAGATCAGGGTCCAAATCTCACAACCACCACTTTCCAACTACCTAATATTGGCTGAGAGTCACAACTCTGTAACTCAGAAATGCATGAAAATGAGATGAAATCATTTTGACATCTCTTAGTGCTGTTTAGCATAGATTTCTGATCTCTGCTTCTAAGCACAGAGTAGGATTACATTTCCTTCCCACCCCATTTTGGGTGGGGACAAATGATTAGTTGTGGCCAATTGCTTGTGAACAGTGTCAGGCAAGAGCATTTGTCTGTGGGGATTCTCCAGAACACTCAATCCTTCTCTCTAGGCAATTGCAAGTGGTGGCTTCTCTGTGGACCTGTTCCAGAAGTGAAGAGACCTGGGGGCAGGGCCTCCACTTGACCTGTGATGGACATGCTGCATGAGAATGAGACAGAAGATGCTCAGTTTCCCTGGGTTCGGGTTTTGGAACACACCTCTGGTTTCAAGCCAACTCCCCGAGGTCTCAGGACCCTTCCTCTAGGCCCTCCCCAAGAGAAGAGTTACTGTTGCAAGTTTTACCTATTGTCAGCACAAAGGCCAGACCTCAGGGGGCAGACTTATACAAATCCAGTAGCTGAGCATGCTCAGTGGAAAAAGTATATAACCCTAATGGTCAAGCATGCTCAGTAAAGTGGAATTTTTATTCATTAGACAGCATGAATATGTATTACATAGCGAGACTATTAAAGTTGAATCCCAGCAGAAGGCAGGGTTGTTGCTCATTTTCCTGGGGCCAACCTATACTTTGCCAGCTGAGGTGTGTATGTGTTCTTCTGTACCACACTTACTTCAAGCAATTAGCTGCTCACTCTCTTGAACCAGCCTGCACTCTGTACTAGACTTTATGTGTATATTTCTTACTTTTGTATTAAACCTGGTGCAGACCCTGCTCGGTCTCTGCAGCTAGGCTGCATTCTCTCTCTGAAATCTGTACCTCTTATTTGTTGCATTAAACCTGTTCTCACTTCCTACTGTGACTCTGCCCTTGATTTTTTTCCTGTGGCAGAGTCAAGAACTTGTAAGAAGATGGGGTGAGTTAAGGCTGGCTATAAGGCCTCCCCAGACCTCTTTCTTTTCCTGCGGCATAGAGAAGAAGAAACCTCTGGTGTAGTATCCATTTAGATTTGGGGCTGTTTCTTTCTGAAGCATAATCTAACCTACCAGTTATTAGTCTTTAGCATTGTGTCTTGCACACAGTAAGAACCTAGTAAAGATAATATCGAAGAAATGTCTCTTAAAAAGTATTTTATATATATATATATATAGTACATCAGAGAGAAAAGGTTTGCAGGACTATCATTGCCTTGGTTAAGATTTATTGAACATGACTGTATAGTTCTTTCCATGTCAGAGAGAAATGTCATAGGAATTTTAATGGGGATTGCATTAAATTTGTAGATTAATTTGGGTAGTATAGTCATTTTGACTATATTGATTCTTCCAATCCAGGAGCATGGGATACCATACGACCCAGCTATCCCACTGCTGGGAATATATCCAAAGGAATAGAAATCATCAAGTCGAAGGTATACTTGTTTCCCAATGTTCATTGCAGCACTCTTCACAATAGCCAAGAGCTGGAATCAACCCAAATGTCCATCATCGGATGAGTGGATACGGAAAATGTGGTATATCTACACAATGGAATACTACTCAGCTATAAAAACGAATGAAATACTGCCATTTGCAACAACATGGATGGACCTTGAGAGAATAATATTGAGTGAAACGAGTCAGGCAGAGAAAAAGAAATACCACATGTTCTCACTCATCGGAGGGAGCTAAAAAACAAACAAAATAATTCACCCACAAACACACACACACAAAAAAAACCCCGGGGGGGGCGGGGAAGAAGATATAACAAGTATACTTTTTTGAAGTTGTTACAACAAGTAAACGGAAAGGACATTCTTGGGGGGGAGGGGAGAGAGGGAGGAGGGCGGGAGGTGTCGGTGATGGGCCATAATAATCATATACATTGTATATTGACAAAATAAAAATTAAAAAAAAAAAAAAAGATTTATTGAACATATTGAATTTTTAAAATTGTCAACATGATGCAGCATTTAAAAATGTCTCAATGAGTTTTAATAGGTATACTAGAACGTTCATTGTCATACCACTCTCAGGAGATTTTATGGATATTAAATCTTTTTGACACAAATTTAGCCACTTCTCCTTTGTCAAGATTGACAACTAGCCAGTTTTAAAAATTCTTATATATAAATTTTTGATTTTTCAGAAGATACCACTTATTTACTCACAAGTCTGTATTTCAGTGTCTTCCTGTTTGTCAAAGACCTAGCTTAACACTGTGATATGATCTTGCTAATCCCAATCCATCTGTGTTAGTTTCCTAGGGTTACCATAACAAAGTACCACAAACTACATGGCTTAAGCAGCAGAAGTTGATTGTCTCATAATTCTGGAGATTATAAATTCAAATTCAATGTGTTGACAGAGGTGGTTTCTTCTGAGGGCTGTGAGAAATGATCTGTCTCAGGCCTCTCTCCTAGCTTCTGGTTTGCTGGCAATCTTTCATGTCCTTTTGCTTGTAGAAGAATCACTCTGTTCACTGCCTTCTTCACATGACATTCTCCATATGTGTCTTTACATTACCTTTCCTCCATGATTTTCTATCTCTGTGTCCAAATGTCCCTCTTTTAAAGACACTAGTATATTGGATTAGGACTTGGCCTACTGGCCTTATTTTAACTTGATTACCTATGTACAGATCCTGTTTCCAAATAAGGTCACATTCAAAGGTACCGAGAGTTAGGACTTCAATGTATCTTTTTCTGAAAGACATAATTCAACCCACAACACTCTCATTAATTTATATTGATTAACATCATTAGTAGAAATGTTAACTGAATAGCTCATCATGGGCCTGCCAATACACAGTGGGTGCTTGAAAAATTCTCAATCAAATTATTATTACAGATAACTCAGGGTTATGCACCTTGTGCATTATCACCCATGGCACAAATCCTCTTTCTCTTCATGTGACTGAATTATCTGATGGATACAAACATAGAAAAAGTTAAGTAGATAGCTAGGCTATCTACAATTTTCAATATACTGTGTGTGTGTGTGTGTGTGTGTGTGTGTGCAGGATTGCATTTCCTGGCCACCTTAGGTTCAAATGGAGACTTTATTTCACTTTATTTTATCTTTATATTTGAAAAAAGAACTTTCATTCTTTGAGAGACTCATAATGTCAAATTGCTCTATTTTTTTCCTTAAAAACAATTTCCTCTTCAGAATTATCAAAGTTAAGGTCTGTTTTCAAAACTAGTTTGTTTAGCAACAGCAATCTTTCCGTAAAATATAATGTTGACCTCCAGTTTCATTATCATCTGCAGAAGTCGTATTTTTTTTCATGTGTCCTCATCAATGTCCAATAAACTGTGAAATGAGAGAGTTCAAAGTACAGAAAACTGGGGAGTGATAAGTAACATTCTGGCTGCTGGTATAAGAAGATGATAACAGAGAAGAGAAACAAGGTTTAACTGTGTCTACAGGGTTGACATGCCCTCTTCCCTGCTGTCTCCTAGACAATTTCTGATGAGGATGACATCTACCACAACTGTCCTGCTTGGCTACCTAGATGATTTTCTAAAAGTTACTATTACGTAAATATTGATTGACCATCTTGATTAGATTTACTTTTTATTAGGCAATTAGTCATCGCTCAGCTTGACTAAAACTTGTACTGAAGATGTGGGTTCATGGCCACCTTTATTCACAATGAGAGACCTCTTTTGCATGTAAGTTCAAGTACTATGCTGGAAAATGAGGCTCGTAGATAAAAACAACATGCTTAAACAGTTTACTCAGTTATAATGGCACATTTGCAAATTTAATCCTAAATAGTAGCACTAGTGATTAACTGAGGGAGATAATTACCTAGAATTGAGTATTTCCTCAATGAATGTTCAAAATAAGACAATGTGCTCAGTTTTTAAAGAAAATATTCAAGATTTATCTTGTACTTAATATTGAACAAATGTGTTTCAGAACTGCCTGAAAATATTTCTCTGCAGAGGATTTGGAATTTATATGAATGAAATTACCCTAAAAGATTCAGAGCTGAGAAAGTATGCTAACAGGACTATTAAAGGCCTATAACTGACTAATGAATAAAAAAGCATTTCATCAATCGTCTAAATTCTTATTTACCAAGAATATTCAATTTCATATACAATGTTTTTTCTTAAAACCAATAGTCTTGTGGAGTGTTCAGCTTAAATTGTGTGTATAAATGAAAGCTGAACTTTCAACCTTTCCTACTCCCTTGACGAAAGGAAGAAATTGAAACCCATTAGGTGAATGTAGCCATTTAAAACAAAACTGTGTTTCAAACTAACACAGGTGATTCTAGGAATGCAGGGCTGGACCACATCTAAGAGGCCATGTACTCCATTCCTCTTACTTTTGAAAATAATGCGTATAATTCACACCTGAAAGGTAAGACTCCAGGAAATAATTTCAAAATCCCAAAGCAGCAGAGATTCCAAAAGGCATGTACAATGCCTCATTTCTCAATTCTCTATGCAAATATTAATAGATGACTTATTTCTCAGCAGGTTGTCTACCGTTTTTATATATATTACATTTTTTTAGTTCAGGACTTCTCAAATTTTAAAGTGCATGCAAATCACCTGGGGATCTTGATAGAATGCAGTCCCTAACTCAGGTTGTCTGTGGTGGTAGGTCTTTCACTTATAACAAGTTCCCAGTGATGCTGGTGCTACTAGTTCAGGGACCATGCTTGGAATAGCAGTAGTCTAGAAAATAGAAATTTAGATCTGAAAGTACTCTGATACCACCTAATGCGACACTTTATGTTTTAAAAGATTTCAGCCACTTCGAATGGTAGATAGCTCTCTTTCTTTATGTATTAATTTAATAAACATTTTGAAGTATTGAATGGCAAGCAGGATTTGAATATTTTGTTCCTTCATATATAGCACAGAGTCTAGGAAACCACCAATCAAAATGCTACAGAGCAGTGAAAGAATTTGGCCAACAATGTGTTTGAAAATGTCATATTGAATGACATAAAGCAAAACATGCAAATTTGAATTAGCCAATGTTCATGTCATTTATCATTTTATTACACATAGCCATTACACACTTTTATACATTGATGTCACTTGCTTGACCATTGAGACATTTGCGTTTTGAACCCCTTTTTGTGGCCAACATTAGGTTGGCAGTTAGCAAGAAAAGCTTAGATGCCTGCTTCATCTTTAAGACTGTATCACAATGAAACATGGAAAGTATTAAGGCACTGGCTCTCGTTCACATAATTGTCTTGCTTTAAAAAATGGGAACTTAGGGCCGGCCCGGTGGCGCACTCGGGAGAGTGCAGCGCTTAGGAGCGCAGTGGCGATCCCACCGCGGGTTCGGATCCTATATAAGGATGACCGGTGCGCTCACTGGCTGAGCACGGTGCGGGTGACACCAAGCCAAGGGTTGCGATCCCCTTACCGGTCACAAAAAAAAGACAAAAAAAAAAAAAAATGGGAACTTAGCATCTTTGATCCTAAGTGCATTTTGCAGTGTCTAACCCTTTACTCACACTCACATGGTTCTTTACTTACAATAAACATATAAACTACAATTAAATCTACATTCAATTCTTGTAAATATTGAATGAATTTTTTTAAAAAATTGCTTATTTTGTAACAAGCAGACCACCTTGATAAATAATTCACATTTTACTTTGTGAACGTGTTGTTATTTAGGCAGAACTATTAAAAATGTGTATTATCCATGCAGGTTTTGGATAGTCATCTTGTGGAAAATGTCTCTTAATAAGTGAAAAATTTTAAAGAAAACGTGCTTTGTTGTTGTAAATCCCATATCTAGTAGCATGTTCTTGCATTGCCATCTGAGTTTTCCTTAAAGCTCACTTTCTCTATAGCCCAAGGCTTCCTGCCACTCCTTGTTACATATCATATGCATGTATGTTATTGCAGCCCCCCTCCAAATAGTTATGATTTCATTAGGAAAATTGTGTGTACTCCTGAACTTATTAAATTACTTGAATATGTCTTCAATAAGTGGGGAGTGGAGTGTGGATATGTTCCAAGACTGCCTGCTGACTAATCCTTCATTCATCTAACATTTTGGTGTGTCTAGAAAATATGGATGCCATTTCAAAATCATGGAACAAAATGACTTAAATTAAATGCTAATCTTTTCAAACAGATATCAGTACTGGAACTTACCTGCATTTGTTCTATTAAAATTTTTTTCTCTTCTTTTTCATCCTGTAGATTACATATGAATAATAATAAAATCTGGTTAACAAGCAGACTTTTGAGGACACCAAAATAATTAAAGGTTTTAAAAATCTATCATTTTAAACATGTGCTACTTTTCTATTTGAAAGCACCAAGCTGACTTTATTATAGTGAATCTCTTAGTCTGACAGTTGTATAGTCAATGAAAATGGAATTTAAGAGAATATCAAAGACTTACCATAAGACTGAAGGTTACATACTCAGTAATCTATATTGTTTTCAGAAAATCATATCAGAGGATCAATGGATTAGATTTTTCTACAGATTAGCTTATTTTTAATGCATATATTCAAACTAGTGCCACAATACATGCAGTTAAAATTCCTCTGTAACGAAGAAATAATAAAATGAAATGCAATTCAATAGCAAAAAGGAAGTGTCTTAAAAGACTAAGCTGTGATCTTTAAAACAACTCTTTCTTTGGGAGTTTCTTGGTCACAGTGAGGAAGCATATCTAATGTACGTTGAGCACCTGCTATGTGAGCAGATGTGGCCCATGTATTCACAGTGGAGCAAAGACGACACACAAGTAACCAGGCACACACACTGCATTGTGTAAGAATCAGAATAGAAATTCAGAGTGCACTACAGAGGGCAAGGACATGAGACTTGAGGGGAGGGGAAATTACATTTAGTAGTTAAGAACTTGAGCTTTAAAGTTAAACAGATGGTGGTCCAAATTCTGGGTTCACCATTTTACTAGTTGTGTGGTCTTGGGTATGTTAAGTAATATTTCTAATATTTAATTTCCTTAACTTTGAAATTGAGATATGAATAACATAATAGGCTTACTGGTGCTCCTCCTCCCCCTGCAAAGATACATTTATATCCTAATCCCTGAAACCTGTGGATATTACCTTATATGTCAAAAGAGTGAACATTATCTTATATGGCAAAAAAGATGTGATTAAAGACCTTAAGAAGAGGAGCATATCCTGAATTACCCAGGTGGATGTTAATTGCAATCATATGTATCCTTATAAGTGAGAAGCAGAGGAATTTGAGAGACACACAGAGGAGAAGGCAATGTGAAAATGGATCAGAGAGAGAGATGCAGACACAGCCAAAGAATGCCAACAGTCTCCTGAAGCTACAAGAGGCAAGGTACAGATTTTCCCCTAAAGCCTCCGTAGGGAGCCTGGCCCTGCTGATGCCTTGATCTTGAGCTTCTCTCCTTGAGAACCATAAGAGAATAAATTCCTGTTGTTTTAAGCCATCAAGTTTGCGGTACTTTGTTACAGAAGTCCTGGGAATTTGCAAGCTAATTATTAGCTGTACTTGAAAGATGAGCAGGAGGTGTCTAGGAAAGACAGTAGGCAGGAAGTGGAGGAAATAGCATTTGCCAAGCCCTGGAAGTAAGAAGGGATAATGTCACTGTTGAGGTAGGGAGAGAAGTTCAATAAAGCAGACACTGACAGTTCAGAAATGATTTCTTTTTTCTCCCTGGCTATTGCTCCAGAAGTTATATTTTATTCTTTACAAAATAAACAACATCAACAAACTATACAACAAAAACAATCATAGACTGTTTCTCACACCAACCAGAAGTATAAAAATTCACTGCTTTTTGATTGTTTTAAAGCTCAGTCTCCAGCTCTTTCAGTAAAGAGCAATGTAGGAGGTGACAGTGAAATCAGTAGGTATTATGGTTTCTCTGAAATTGAGCAAATTAAAAGTAAACCCAACTGAGTTTTGGATCACAACACTCAGAAAATACTCGAGCTCAGCCAAGGGGCTCTTCTCAGCCAATCAGGAAAGAGAGTTTACAACAGACATCAAAATCAGGTACAACACAAAGCCCCTGCAACCTACTCTGATAAAAAAAAAAACCACCCAAAATTCCAATTTTTGCTCTGAGAGCATAATATCCTCATAAGTAGGGGAGGTTCACAAATAGCACTTATGTCTGAATTTCTACATTTTATCTTTACTTAAGGGTTTTCCTAGGTGGAACACTGCTGTCACAATTAAACCTGCTTCTTAGGGGGACCATTCGGCTTATGATATTCTACACTAATGCACAAAAATACTTTTTTTCACTTTGGCATATTTAAGAGAGGGTGGACATTAAATATAAGCCCTTTGCAGAATTTTAAGAAGGAAGTAAAGTGAATTTAAGAAGTTAATAACAATCTAGCTGATAAGGTTCAACATATGGGTTGTTACTAGGATTTGGGAGTCTTTTAATATTCTACTTTCTGATTCAGGAAAGGGCAATAACTGCAATGGGTAGTCATTTTTCAGGTATCTCACAGAAATTCTTTTTTTTTTTTTAAATATCTGGGCTGTGAACACACAACCATTGCCCAACACTTGATTTAAAAATATATTTATATATTGAAACATAATTGACCATAGATATCTCTGGGGTACAGTGTCAACTATCAATATCTGTGGGTAATACATGATGCTCAAATCAGGATAATCGGTATATTCAACATAACACAGTGTAATCATTTTGGGGAGCCCTTTACCAATTTTTTTCTAGACCCCTCCCCCTTCCCACCTCTGATGACCTCAGTTCTGTTCTCTCCTTTTGAAAGTTTAACAAATTATAGTGATTGTTGTATCTTTTTTTCTTTATTTTTTAGCTTCCACTTATGAGTGTTGACATGTGGTATTTGTCTTTCTGTACCTGGCTTATTTTACTTAAGTTTCTTTAAGTACATCCATGGTGCTGTGAATGGCAGAATTTCATTCCTTTTTATGGAAGTGTAGTATTTCATTGTGTATATATACCACAGTTTCCTTATACAGTCATCCATTGATGGATATTTAGGTTGAATCCCTATCTTGGCTATTGTAAATGGAGCTG
Organism: Galeopterus variegatus; assembly: GCF_000696425.1. Classification (NCBI taxonomy): domain Eukaryota; kingdom Metazoa; phylum Chordata; class Mammalia; order Dermoptera; family Cynocephalidae; genus Galeopterus; species Galeopterus variegatus. The sequence goes on from NW_007736540.1 coordinate 42,555, forward strand.
CATTAAACATGGCAGTGCAGTATCCCTTCAACATGATTATTTCTATTCTTTTGAGTATACACCCAGCAGTGGGATTGCTAGAGTGTATGGCAGTTCTATCCACAGTTGTTTGAGCAAACTTCATACAGTTTTTCATAATGGCTGCACCAATTTACAGTCCCACCAACAGTGTAGGAGGGTTCTCCTTTCTCCACATCCTTGCCGGCATTTGCTATTCTCAGTCTTTTTTGGTAATAGCCAGTCTAACTGGATGAGATGATATCTCAATGTGTTTTTTTGTTGTTGTTGTTTTAAATTTTTATTGAATCATAATTGATTATACATATTTTGGGGATTCAATGTTGAGATATGTTGATCAAATAAATATTACTTGCATATATATTGTTACAAATCATACTTATGCCCCTTGTCCAATCTTTCCCCATTCCCCTCTCCCTCCTCCCTCCCATCACTGATAACCCTAGATTTCTTCTCTCCTTCTGAAAGAGTAATGGTTACTCTGTTGATTTGTTGCTAGATGATCTGTCCAATGCTGAGAGATGTGTGCAGGTGCCCCAATATTATCATAGAGCAGATGCTTCTTCTGTTACTCTGGAATGGGCTTTGTGGAGAGACATCCTCTTCTTTCCTTTGGTCTCTGCTAGTGAGTCTCCTTGTGAAAATGCACTCCAGTGGCTGGCAGACCATCTGCATGGTGGTTGTGGCATCTATCCACTTTTGTGGCAGCTGTAGTTATTGTGGTGACTGTAGTGGGCCACCCACATGGAGGTGATGTTTTTGGTGTGCTTCTTACCTAGTTGCTGGTGGCTCCTGGATCCATGCCTCAGGACCCAGGATGGGCCCCAGTGGGTACTCTGTTTTTTCTTTCAGTTCTTTGTTAGATTATTTTCTGTTCCCACCACTTAAACTCTGCACTGGAACTAATTTGTTGTCCTTTGCTTAATTTTACTTCTAAAGTGGGGGAACTTCCTGTGGGGAGAGCTACTTGAGCTCTGTGGTTGAGACAGTTGCTGCTTTACTGCTGTTTCCCTAGGGAAGCCTTTTTGTGCAGCTCAAGTTTAATGGTTGACTTTACAGGTACTTCCAGGTTTAGTGAAATCTGCTGCACCTGGATTGTGTAGAAACTCTGATCTGGGCCTGAGTCTTTTCATCAAACTGTACCCCATGCAATTCTATATTCCTGACCAGTCTCTTCCGAGTTGTCCTGTGCTGATTGGGGTGCAGATCAGCTGTACTTGCTGTGCCCTAGTGTTCTCCTGGTGGGCCCTTCTGTCCCACCACCCATGCTGCAAGCACTTCCTCTGGGATGGGCTGTACACTGGTCCCTTGAGATGACTCACTGGCCTCTGAGTCACTCCTGTTTTTCATTTGTGGTTCCTCGGCCCTATGTGGGTCCACAGGAACCCTATTAGTGGTCTTGTTGGCCTGGGGGCCACCATGGCCCTCTTCTCTCCTGCCACCTCTGAGCAACTTCATCTGAAGAGCACATTTGTGGCTTTTGCCGGCTCCTGCTCCATGCACTCAGCAGCTCCAGCCTGGAAATGGCCAGGATTCATTGCTTTTTTATAGTTATAAATTAGTTGATTTGTGGGAGAGAGTGATGCCGGAGACTGTCTATTCTGCCATCTTGACCGGAAGTCCTCAATGTGGTTTTGACTTGCATTTCCCTGATGCTTAGTGATGTTGAGCATTTTTTCATTTACTTATTGGCTACTTGTACATCTTCCTTTGAGAAATGCCTATTAAGCTCCTTTGACCTTTTTTTTTTTTAAATTGGGTTATGTGCTTTTTTACTGTTAAGTTGTTTCGGTTCCTTATATATTCTTCAACTTAATCCCCTGTTGGATGCATAGTCCCATTCTGTAGGTTGTCTCTCTGTTGATTGTTTCTTTTGCTGTGAAGAAGCTTTTTAGTTTGATATAATCCTATTTGTTTATTTTTTCCTTTGTTGGTTGTACTTTTGGGGTCATATTTATAAAGTCTTTGCCAGTCCTACTTCCTGAAGTGTTTCCCCTATGTTTCCTTTTAGGAGTTTTATATTTTCAGATCTTATATCTGAGTCTTTAATCTATCTTGAGTTGATTTTGGTATATGGCAAGAGGTATGGGTCTAGTTTCATTCTTCTACATATGGATGCCCAGTTTTCCCAGCACCATTTATTGTCTTTTCCCCAATGTATGTTCTTGTTGCTTTTGTCAAAGATCTGTTGGGCAGTGGATTCTCTCAGCTGCTGAGGTCCCCAAGCACTCCTGTTGTCTGTCCAAGACTTCATTTCTTGATCAAGAATGGGGTAATTTTTGTTCTGAGTATATGTCTGTTCCCAAATGATTGGTAGGACTTTATTGATGAGTTCCTAGATATACCTATTTTATTCATTCTTTCTATCCAGGCCGTGGCTTGAATCTTTAAATTCTTAATAGTATGCCCGTAGCTTAAGCATGCCAATTCTTATAACATCCATAAGATAAAAACAAAATGCAACAGAACACACACACACACATGCACACACACACACAGAGGCAATATATCCAACTATCAATTTTAAATTGAAAAACTCTTCTCTCCACAATATTTTCACTATCTCTTTGCTCTCATATTTTCAGTTCTTAGTAGTAGATGTACTCATAAGAGAATCACTGAGGATCAGTTTTAAAATGCACTAAATATTTTTCTAATGTTAAGATTTAGTTTTTCTAATTGTCATGTGTTGTGAAAAGAGAGAAAGAAGAATTGAGCCAATGAGACAAGGGAAGGTCTAGTTTTGATTGAGAGAAATTATATGATTCCTTAAGCCTGTAATATGAGGCCTCAAGGGACTGTCACCTGGCAGAATTTTATAGCAACATGAGCATACTTAAAGCCAATAATAATGTGGAGTTGTTTCAGCACTAGGGTGCTGAAAAAATAAATAAAAATAAGATAATAAAATTAAACTTACATAATTTACTAGTATAGTACAGTTTTCATCCATATCCAATAAATTAATGAAAAAAGAAAAAAAAATGGTTTATCTATTCTGTGTTAGGAAAACCATGGAGCTTACCTTTCTAATTTCTGGCTGAAAATCATGATTATCTAAAAATGCCTCAACTCTATTAAACAGTCACCATGAGAGAGAGCATTTACAAACTGCTACTTAGAATATATTAAATTTAATCCTACTATAACATTCTTAGGTTCACCAAAAATTACAAGTGAATGTGTCCTGGGTCCATGCAATATCACAAATAACATTAGGTTACCATCGATTAACTCAGGGTCCCATATGTGTGTTAGAAGCACCAACACTAACTTTATCCTCCTCAACACTTCTTCATACTTCTCTTTCTATATCATTCCAAATTTCCTTCCGCTGTAAATGTTTAGTGAAGAAAACAATAAATTAACTCAGGGTCCCATATGTGTGTTAGAAGCACCAACACTAACTTTATCCTCCTCAACACTTCTTCATTCTTCTCTTTCTATATCATTCCAAATTTCCTTCCGCTGTAAATGTTTAGTGAAGAAAACAATATGGCAAGATGACATTCTGTCTACTGTACACAAGCATTCTGAACAAAGGCTCAAAGTGGGAAGTTGAAAGATAATCAATTGAAGGAGCCTCATCTTGAAGGCCAATATCTTCTCTATATAGTTAGCACACCATATAGTTAGCTTGCGGAGGGTTTGTTTATTTAAAATCATAGTATCAAAAACTATGCACCTGTTTTGTTTTGTTTGGTTTGGTTTCAGAGCTGGGATTCTCTTCTATGTCTTTTCTTTCTAGTGCCCCATGTTCAATAAATCTCTAAATTCTAAAAAGATTGCCTCTTAAATACTTCTACCATCTCTTTATATTTCCAATGACACAGATTCCATGCATGTCAACATCATTACCATCCACAGTTGCCTTTGAACTGGTCTCTACATGTCCCTGCCACCCAATTCGCCACATAGCTGGAGTAATCTTTCTAAAAGTTAAATTTCATATTGCAGATCCCCAGTGTATGATTCTTCAATATATCTTCTCCTGCTCTTAGAGTCAATTCCAAAATTTCTTATGCAATTTATAAGCCCAAAAGGACACAGTTCCAACCTACAACTTTAATGCGCCTTTCACACTGCTTGTAGTGGTAACTGAGAAAACCATCTTACTCAGTCATTAGGAGATGAAAATATTATCAGAAGGGTATTGGACATACAATCATGGATGCTGGCACAAAAAGGTCAGGATGGATAAGTATAGGTGATAGTTGTAGATTACATAGATTTTTGCATATCTTCTTCACTGAAATGTACCTGATACTTAGAACTTTGCCTGGCAGAGTGAATTGGTAAGAAAGAAGCTTCTACAGAAAACACTGAAGATGCCTCCTCAAATTTTAAACTAACAAATGGAAATGAAGTATGATTCAATGTAACATGTGGCTGGAAGTTCTTACCCAGGCTGGCTTTTGGCAATAGAAGTTGGTTCTGTGCTCTGCCCACCTCTGTAAATTCTCTTGGGTCTTCATTCCACCTCACCTTGCTCGTTTATAATACCGCAGATAAGAATGCTTGCTTTCACCAAGCCGCTGAGGAAAATGAATGTTTGCTGTGTGTTTGAGGTTAGGAGATAAAAAGTGGTGTGCAATCAGTAATGGTGTGTTGAAAGGATATTAGCTGGAGGCTAAGAGGAGAGTGACAAGAAAATTCTCTTTAGGGCTCCGTAGCATTTGGCACCTGCAGGAACAACACACTTATTTTAGATATACATATCCCTGTTCATCACAGACAGGATTCATTAAGAAAAACAATATTTCAGGCTGCAACAGGGTTACAATTTTTAAAAGTGAAGCTAAAATCTTCAAGGAATAATAATAATAAAAAAAAAACCTTAAATAAACATATTCATTGAACAATAAAAAGTTCTCTGTATGATTATTTAAAAATGTTTTTGCATTTAAAGTGTGCATACACTTTCATATGGATTAAAAATAAATTACGTGTATATGTTATATGCACACACAAATTCATTTATTTTGTCCATAAGAAGTACAGTATGACATAAAGTAGCTATACTTTTTTTTTCTCCCATCCCAGTTTTCCCAAATCATTTCTGTATAGATTCTTGGCTACTCAGTGTCTTCAAATAATTCTTATATAATCCAAGTAGAATTGTAACTACATGATTCCATGTGGCTTCACTTGTTCCAGTCTTAGTTCACATTGTTGCATGGAGAAAACCATGCCCAGGAAAAAAACAGTGCTCACTCTCAAGCTTCCCTTTACAAAGGCTCAGAACTATAGCGATCTAGGATGCTATTTAAATTGCTCACTTTGTCACTGTGGGGACTTTGGAGGGCTGCACTTGCCCAGCATGCAGAGAACAAGGGAACTAACTGACTTGATCATAATCAACAAGAGAAGCCAACAGGTCTGCATTGCTTCAAAGTTCTCAAACACACACACTCAACTTTGCATATTTCTGTGAAACTCTGAAACCCCACTCTCTGTTCCCCTTTTTGAGTATCCAGGTTCCCACCCAGTACCTTGTTCTGGTTGGTCAGAACCATAAATCTTATGACAACGTTGCTGACATCACCTCCTTGTCTTCTGCCATTATAACTATCAGGCATGGTTTGAATTTTCTATGCTCCATGTTTGGTGCTCGTGCAGTTTTTCTTGAGTGCCGTTTAATTTTCTTCCAAGTGTGTGTTAACTGTATTATGTTCCTTTAGTTCAAATGAGGTGAAGATGTATAATCAGCACTATATCTTAAGGATGTATGTTGGTAAATATTTGACATATCTGCATTATTCTGCATCCCTATGCTTGGGAAAGGAGGGTTTCTTTTTTTTCCTCATAGAGCTAGGAATATTCTTTTCAAGTATTTGTTTCATCCTGTATAGCAATCTCTGATGCATTCTAAACCCAAAACCCCAAGTTGATTAGAATATTCTAATCAGCCTTGGTGAAGATCATGGGCTGTGAAACTAAACTGCCTCAATTTGAATGGTGTTTTCCCCACTTATCTGTGTGACATTGGGCAAGTTACTTAACCTCTCTAAGCTTATCTGAGCCTGTATCATAGTATACACCATAAAGCTATTATGGTGGTTGTTTTTTTTATGGCTCAGCATAACTCTGAGGTCTCTTAACAACTTCACTACCTTATCTAACTTCTACTTAGATTTTATTCCTTTTTTTTGAAGTCTGATCTTATTTATTTGTTACTCCTTAAAAATCTTATTTTTGACTGTACTCAGACAAGTAGAAGTTCTTAGAAAGAACAGCCTCCGTCTCTTGGCAATCTGTTCCTAGTGTTTTTCTCCAGCCTTTTCCATTCTCTCAGCCAGAAGTTTAGCATATTCTGTGGCCTCTTCCTTATTTTGCTTAGTGTGCTGTTTCTTCAGAGCAACATTCAAGCATTTGTGTTGTAGGACACAAAGAGTAATAAGGCACTGAATCTTGGGTGCTTTGGTCCCAGGTTTCTTCTTCGTTTAAGGGCTTTCTTACTATATATTGGCAGACGTACGTCATCTTTAGAGAGATTGAAAAGTTTGTGATTCTGCAAGCTCATTTGGACTCCAGATGACTAGGCATTTTCAATATGTCAGTCCAGGAATATCCTTCTCTCCTTTGTTTATAATAACCAAGTTCAAAACACTCAAATTGGCATCCATGTGAAGGTTAATACTAGGTGTCAACTTGATTAAATTAAGAAATGTCACGAAATTGTGTAAAGCTATCTTTTTAGGTGTGCCCATGAGGGTGTTTCCAGAAGAGATTAGCATGACAGCCTGAGTGGACTGGGTGGGAGAGATCTGTCCTCAGTATGGGAAGGAACCATCCAGTGTGGGGGCCGGGAGAGAACAAAAAATGGAGAAACAAGGACTTCCACTCTTTCTATCTGCTGGAGCTGGGATACATTCTTCTCTCCCATCCATGGACGTTAGAGCTCAAGACTCTTCAGCTTTTGGGTTCCAGGATTTACACCAAGGACACCATCAGCTTTCCTGCTTTTGAGGCCTTTGAGTCACACTTCTGGCATCCGGTTTGCAGATGGCCTATTGTAGGACATCTCGTCACAATTGTGTGAGCTAACTCCCCTAACAAATCCCCTCTCACATATTAATAACATATCCTATTGATTCTGTCTCTCTGGAGGACCCTGATGAATACAATCCACAATGCAAACCCAATCAGATTTATGCTTTCTTTCTCCAGCTCTCCTTGGTCTATAACAGAAACGTCCCTTACTCAGTAGCAGGCAGACATGGCCAGGGGTCCAGACACCCTGCTTCAAGGGTAGCCTTGCTTTTGTTTCCCATCACTGATTCAGACAACATAACTCTTCCAGTCTTCACCTAGAGTGTCAGCAGTAACTTTTGTGGCCATATGCTTCTCATAAAAAGTATAAAGTTTGCATTTGTCATTGACTTCAATGAGTTTCTGGCAGCTAGTGGAAGGGAAGGAGATTATTCAGCTTCATTCTAAGGCAGCTGATCACCTTTGAGGCACCACGAAGAAGAGCTAAACTTCATTCTAATGAAAGATAATTTATACTTTCACTTAAAACATTACTAATCAGTGTCATAATTTGCTAGGGTTGCCATAAAAAAGTGCTACCGACTAGATGGCTGAAACAATAGAACTTTATTTCCTCACAGTTCTGGAGGCTGGAAGTCCAAGATAAAGGGGTTAGCAGAATTGATTTCTTCTGAGGTCTCTCTCCTCGGCTTGTAATGACTATTTCCTTCTAGTATCTTCACATGGTTTTTCCTCTGTGCTGTCTGTGTCCGAATCTCTTCTTCTTACAAGGACACCAGTCATATTGCATTAGGCCCACCCACCCTAATTACCACTTTCAAAGCCCTATCTCCACATACAGTCACATTTTGAGGCATTGGGGGTTAGGACTTCAACATATGAATTTTAGAGGAGATACAGGTCAGCCTACAACAATCAGCATTTTTGAAACGCCCAAATTCAAGAAGATTAAGATATTTTTTTCATTAGACAGAAACGAAATAAAACTGAACATCAACGACAAAGAGAAAAAGAAAGAGAGAATAACTACTAGTGTAAATGGTGTAATTTTTTTCTGGATTGGCTTCTCTTGTCTTCCTTACAATGAAGTTAATGAGACTGTTGCCCTACATTTACTTTTATTTTTTTTTTATTTATTTATTTTTTTTTTTGTCTTTTTGTCTTTTTTCCGTGTCCGGCCACGGATCGCAACCCTCAGTGTTCAAGGCTAGTTTAACTCAAATGTGACTAATTTACCATGTCTCTTAACAGTAACTTTTACAATCTGGCATCTGACCCAGAACCTATTTCTAGAACATTTGAACTTAAATGTAAACAGAACATAAGAGATGATTTCTCCAAGGCCTATGAAAGAATGAATTGCTCTGTATTAATAATGATGGTAATAATGAATCCTTCTATAATGCTTTTTATCTGTAAGTCACTATTTTAAGCACTTTGCAGGTATTTGTTCTTTTAATCCTTTTGTAGAATTTAAAGTTCCTATTCTTGAGAAATGCAACATTAATTTTGCACTGTCAAGAGACTAGACTACATAAAGAGGAATTTAAATATGCCGTGTCTTATATCGCATGTGTGAGCAATCTTCTCTCAATTTAAAAACACACTGAGTAAAAGTATGAGGTTTTATAATTTATTCATGAGGTTTTAGTCATTTTTCAGTTGGAGACAATGGAGTGGTTACACTAACAAAAGGGTTACAAATTAAATTTATATTTCTTTTAGACATTATATATGCTTATCAGTGTTAAAATTTTTAAAAACAGTCTACAGTAAAATACTTAGAGAGAGAAAGGTTGATGGTGCTAAAATTGGTTGAGAATCTATGTACAAGACATTGAGGTAACTGACTTGTCCAAAGTTACAAAATTGGAACACAGCAGAGCTCACTAATTCCAAGCTACAATTCTAAACTATTGATGATATGCTACATGCTGTTTTATTACCTATAAACACAAAGAGAGTCATTTCACCAATGAGATAAATTGGTTAAAAGAGAAATGGTTGAACTTAATCAACAAGTACAATTGAAAAGCTGTTTTATTTTATTTGCAGAAAATTTTGTGTTAGACACTATCATGTGATAAATTCCTCTCTGTTCATATGCTATTCCGGTAATTTAGTCTGTAATAATTAGTTATCAAGAAAAATGTAGAACTACAGGCATACAATAGAAATTTCTGTATCTATAATTTAAATAAACTTTGAAGAGCTATCATATATTTAATTTTTACTCTGTGATGGATACAAAGATAGAATGTATTCACTCACCTTTTAAAATTTTATTGATTAATTGATTGATTATGAATATTCATGGGCTACAAAGCTGACCATCACTGTCTGTGCCCAATATGTGATGCTCAGATCAATACTATCAGCATGCCCATTACAACAAAGTAAAATTATTCCCTGTGTCTCCAACCCAATTATTCCCTGAGCTTCCTCCCCCTCCTTCTCTCCCCCACAGCATCCCTAGGTCTGACTTCTCCCTCTGCAAGCCCAACACTCTGCTCCACTCTGGTCTTTCTTTCCTTCCTTCTTTCTCTCTTAGCTTCCATTTATGAGTGAGGACATGCATGTTTTCCTTCTGTGCCTGGCTTATTTCATTTAAGATGATTTTCTACAAGCTCATCCAAGTTGCTGCAAATGGCAGAATTTCATTCTTTTTATGGCAAAGTAGTATTCCATAGTGCATATATACCCCATTTTCCTTATCCAGTCATCTGTCAATGGGCATTTCGATTGGTTCCATATCTTGGCCATTGTAAACAGAGCTGCAGTGACCATGGGAGTGCAGGTATCCCTTTGACATGATGATTTATATTCCTTTGGGTATATATCTAGAAGTGGGATTGCTGGATTGTATGGTAGATGTATCTTTAGTTGTCTGAGAAACTGCCATACTGTTTTCCATAGTGGTTGTACTAATTTACGGTCCTACCAACAGTGTGAGATAGTTCCCCTCTTACCACATCCTTGCCAGCATTTGTTATTCTCAATCTTTTTGATTATACCCAGCCAAATGGAGTGAGGTGATATCTCAATATTCAGAAAGATAGGAGATTATGGATTGAGAAAGAAAGGGAGTAGCCATGTTGAGCTTTACTAACAAGTTTGGCTTTTACCTTATGTAAGATGGAGGGTCATTAAAGGGTTTTAGGCAGAAAAGTGGCATGAAGAGCTACAGAAGGCTGGAGAATAAGTTAAAGAGATGAGTCAAACTTGGAGGTAAGAAAATGAGTTAGGAGACCACAGCAAAGCTTTAGGAAACTTCTGGGCACCAGAAGCCAGGCAGTAGTAATGGGACATAAAGAAAGATTCAATATATATGGCAGAAACTGAAATTGGATGAAAGGAAAAGGGAGGGAAAGGATGGAGTCTAGCTTATAGTTTTGGATACATGGTGATACCAAGAATCAAGAAGTGGATGAAGAGGAAGATCAAGTATGGAAAAGAGAGACTATTAGTTTAGCATTGTTGTTTTTATCTGGGTCTGGAAAATCAGAAGGATCTGTCCAATAGCAGTTACAAATATTTTTATGGCGTGCCTTGAGACTCAGCTAGAGACATGTATGCAAAAGCTAATAGTATATGCCTGGAAGTAAAAACCATAAAGGTATATGAAATTGGCCAGGGACATTTCTGAGAAAGAAGAGGGCATAAAAGACTGAATAGTAGGGCTGGAAGTCAGAGGAGCGCTAAGAGAAGGTCACATCATGAGAAAAAGAGAGGAGAGAGTTTTAATGACAGTGAGTCTCCACAGCACTTGACAAAGGGAGAATCAAACAAAGGCTTTGAGGAAACTTTCAGAGGTGATACATATATCTGGAATCTTTACTGTGGTGATGCTTAAAAATATCAATAAGGCCGTTTTTTAAAAAATAATAATTAATTTAAAAAACAGAAATTTACAATAATAAGCCAACTGGCATTTAAATTAAACAGTGTAATACCATGTGTTATTTAATATCTACTACTTATTTTAATTTTCTGAAAAGTCAGATTATTGCCTGTGTCTAGACCAGGAATTATTCATGAAACAAGTTGTACCATTATGTATATTCTCATACAATGTACATATAAAAATTCAGCAAAGAGCATTTATCATGTATCTTTTTCCTATGGGCTTGTAGATATTTGCAGATATTTTAGAAAGAAATTAATAGTCACAAACTCTATTCATGAACAAGTTATTATTCAATTAGGAAACTTGTCTATTTTTTTCCCATGCGGTGTGGTAATTTAGTTTTCATCGAGAAGCTCTGATATAGATTCTATTTACTTCATATGGCAAGCAGTACAGAAGAAATCTAACTAGTATCTAAAAAAACTAATATGTTCTGTCCTTCACACAATTGAAATTATCTGTGGCAACAGTCAATCTTTCTAAGGTGGCTCCCGGGAGACCAGGGATTGTCACACAAAGCAGAGCACTAGAAATCTTTGTGTGCCACTAACTGATCAGATTATGTTATTTATTCCTGTCATTTTCCATTCCTTTCACTGCTACCGACCGTATAATAGGCTGGCAGACAGCTCGGCATTTATCACTCCTCCATCTATAAGAAAAAGGATCATAATTTAGAGTAACTCATGTAACTGCTATGGTGAATGTCACAAGGGGTTTGCTTGATTTTGTTTTATTGATACCAAAATGCATATAGGTCCAAACAACCCCTCTAATCCTAGAAACTTCTTAGTGTATGTGGAGGATTCTCACACTTTGTTATGCAGCATGAACCAAGTCTGCACAATGTACACGAAAAACTATAATACATCTATATTATTATGTTATTATATTTCTTTTGTTTAATCTGTCATATGAATTGTTTTCAAATGAAGATAACTTTCTCCTACTTTTATGGAATGGAAGAAACTACAAACTAAAACTTGTGAAATGCCATTACTTCGGTGAAACTCATTTATTCTTATTATTTTACATTACTTTTTATGTCCTAATTGCTCTCCAGAGCTTTATACGAGATGCACACAACCACCCATCATGTGTGTTCCTCCTGTTATAATTTTTATGGCCAAAATGGTCAACATGTACAAATCCTCCACACCAGTCCGACTCTTTAGCTGTGGTAATTGGATTCTCCATAAAATTACAGGTGGTAATGACATTTATGACATTTTAAACACCTCATACAGGTGCTGGAGAGCATTTTTTTTTTTTTTAAATATGTAACAGCATTAGGAAAGTCTAAGCTCTTGGAACCATACCGGATTATAAAGGGCCTTTCAACTGTAAATAGCAGTTTTCATTGGCATACCAACTACCGCAAGACATTTTAAACACCTCATACAGGTGCTGGAGAGCATTTTTTTTAAAAATATGTAACAGCATTAGGAAAGTCTAAGCTCTTGGAACCATACTGGATTATAAAGGGCCTTTCAACTGTAAATAGCAGTTTTCATTGGCATACCAACTACCGCAAGACAAGAAAATCCCAAGAGGAGAGTCAGTGTTTTGGACTTTACAAGCCACGAAATTAAACATCTTTTCAATATCAAGCAACATTCCTGGATGTTGGATCAGAATCTGACACAGTTTGGATTCATATACCCTCCTGGGTATTATAAACAGGTGACTACACAACTACAAACAACAACAACAACAAAATAAAAGGAAATTAAACATCTTTTCAATACCAAGCAACATTCATGGATGTTGGATCAGAATCTGACACAGTTTGGATTCATATACCCTCCTCCTGGGTATTATAAACAGGTGACTACACAACTACAAACAACAACAACAACAAAATAAAACAAACTTTAATACATACTGCATGATCAAGAATCAGACTCGGCATGCTTAAGGCCAAACTACGCAGTCCAAGTATGTATGTGCCTGTGTGTGTGACTTTAGAACAAAGTGGCTAGCCTGACGGTTTATCTATTATCCACTCACAGCCACATTGGTTATGCTTCAACCAGTTGTTTTGTCCATGTGTACATGTGTGCACACAAACGAAGTCAGTTAATGTATTTTCTGAGAACTCAGAGGAGGCTGAACACTATGTTGGTCTCTCAAGGGAAGGATGGAAAGAAAGATTTGATTTTGTGCTCAGGAAGTTAGCTCCACCGCTTGACAAACTGCGTGACCTCACTGAACCTATTCACCTTAGTAAAATAATGTTGAGAATATGGGTTGCATAAGGGTTTTGTTCAAGATTAAGCGATAGAATGCACATACAGTACTAACACCGTGCCTAGCAAATATCCGGCAGTTGAGAATAATGGCAGCTGCTGTTATTAAGGAAAATAACATAGTTAGAGGCGACAGACACAGATGCCAGTGTTTACATACCAACCTGAAATAATGTGCGGCTTAATACAGTGAAAACAAACGGATAATATTGTTAGAACAAGGCATAAAAACAGATGAACCTCATGTATAGATTGAGAATTCTTGAATTTGTTGAGGATGCTATGACAACTGTGAAGGATACTCATTTAATTCATTTTTAACTTTGAATTCACAGTGCAATTTTTGTGAGGCTCATTTCTTAATGTGCTGGGAAAATACACACCTGGCTTGAAATGCCCTTTTGCCTCATTACTTATGTATCTTTTTCCCTGTGGTAAATGTCAGAGAGTAAAATTGAAAATATAGTTCTTTTGGTGTTTTAGACAAAGCGAGACATGATTTTGTGTGTCTGCGGGAGGCACTGCTGGTCTTTAGTTCACTCTGTCCCTTTTCCACACATTTTCAACAGGTCTGATTCCTGGTGCAGGTAATATTGGCTGTCCTTGTCTGAGGGTGGTCATGCAATCCCTTGACAGAGGTAAGATTAAGGAATATTTGACCTGCATGCTGGGGAACTGACGGTATTTCTGTCGACATACTCATCTTTTATGGGAGAACTTCAATTCCCCAATCAATGACTGTTCTTGTCTTATGCCTTTCATAACAAGAAAGGTTAGCAGAAAATGGGAGACCCATGAGAGTTAGTCGTTTTCACAGAATTCCTATGATACAGCGGACATGACAAAAGCAGATACAAAAGTAATACTGATTTTTTTATTTTCTGCGTTTTAATGAAGATTGAATTATAGCATCAAGACAATAACTTACCAAGTTTCATCTTTTAAATGTTTCTGTCTTTTGAAATGCTGAGATTTCTGGTTCTGTTTTTCAGGGCATATTTAAAAGGTGATTATTAAAGCTGTTCACATTGCTAGATATTCTCAGTCTACTCAGTTACTAGGCTACAGATGTCCTTAGTACTATCCCACATGAAAATTACATCAGTGAACAATAATAATTCTCTGGTTTAGCATTTGCAGTATAAAGGAGACTTGTATACCTATTGTCTTTACCCAAATGAAACACGTGGCCAAATAATTTATTGCAGTTATCTCTGGTCTTTTCCTTTCTATAGTGCCCCTAATTATATCCTTAAGACTTTACTTTGCTTAATTTAGTAATTATTAAGGAGCACAAAGAGCAAATATGAGCTCAAAACCTGATGCTTTTGGTCTTACCATTAGGGGATTTATATATCTGACCCTTTTTGTTGAGTTTCTGTCCTTCTCGGGACAAGAATAACAATGTTCACCACCCAGGGAGCAACTGTACGTGACAGAGCTAAAGTAGAAGGTGAATTTAGTTGATCCAATTCTCATGTCCTCCAGATCATGTTCTGTGGATGAAACAACCAATCAACTGTCTTTTGTATTTCTCTATCATAATAACTTTTGTTATGTCAGCTAATTCTCCTGTACAGCATGCTCTCTCCCAGACACTACTCCTCCATGAGAAGCATTTACATATAATGTAAACGATTAAGCAGTATCTATTTATTTTGTGTTAAGTCCCTTGCTAGACTCTATGAAAGTAATAGAAATATAAAATATGATTCTTGCCCCAGGGGAGTTTTTAGTCTCATCAACAACTCTAACTGTAATGAAGTAACTACAAATAATTTTAGGCTGTGTAAATAAAGTGTCTTATTTTATATAGTAGAGTTGCATGAGGATGAAATACTTTCAGAGTTTAAGAAATGAGCAATTAGTGGCCCACGGGGCTAAAATAAAGATGTAAGGCAAATTAGAGCAGAGAATGAGTGTTTGGAAGGAGGATGAAATAAATTTTGATAGCTGAAGTAGGGACCAGCTATAGAGGTCTCTGAATACCATCCTATGGGGCTTAGATTTAACACAGCAACTAATCTGAGCCCATGATTTCTTAGCCGGAAAGTAAAATGGAATATCGTGGCTTTGAATTTAGAGTACATCATTCAAATGAGGAAAATTTCCCTCAATTTTATGTTCCAAATCAGATAAATCAGGCTTGACCTCTATCTACCAGAGGTGGCAATAAATACTATCGCAGTCAAATTTATTTTGAGGGGAGGAAGAGCCTCACTCTCCCTGCAATTCATGTAAAAGTTTAACAGTGAGAAATTTAGTCCAGTCATTTTTCCTGATATGCTCTAATTCAGGCCTGTGTGGTCCTTTTAAAGCAGTCTGCCACATTGTTCTTGTTCCAAGTATGAAGACATGCTCTTTGTCTGTGGCTCCAACGCCATAGCTTTTTTTGTGTTTTGTCACCTTGATGAAGATCTGTTATCCTCTTATGATCCCTTTGCTATGTGGGGCACCTTGTCGAAGTGGAGAACATTTCCCTATCACTCCAGAACCTGTGTCTCCTCAAATATTGCTGAAACTATGCCTCTTCATTTATAGAGCCAGTTCTGCTTTCTTCATCCTAAGTATTAACATCCCTCAATTAGTTTATTCTCACAAAAGCCTGAATATGGAAGAATGTGCTGTGATCTCTCCAAATTTCTGCTTATGGCCCTACTTTACAGTTTTGCTATGTGGGGCACCTTGTCGAAGTGGAGAACATTTCCCTATCACTCCAGAACCTGTGTCTCCTCAATTATTGCTGAAACTATGCCTCTTCATTTATAGAGCCAGTTCTGCTTTCTTCATCCTAAGTATTAACCTCCCTCAATTAGTTTATTCTCACAAAAACCTGAATATGGAAGAATGTGCTGTGATCTCTCCAAATTTCTGCTTATGGCCCTACTTTACAGAAATCATTGCCGACCTAATAGCCCAGGATCAGAACAACAGGCTGTGGGGCTGAGCATCAAATCTACCTCTAATTAATTCCCTTCTTCACTATCAAGAAGAATAAGGTAAAATTAACATCTCAATAATTACCCTGTCACAGGTGTTTAAGCAAGTTATTTCTTGTCAGCAGGATGCACTGGATGAGGGGCAACCTGGAAAAGAGGAAAGTAGTTTAAAGGCTGTGGCAATAATCCACAGGCGATTGCTGACACACCAGACTGGGATGACAAGAAAGTGACTTTCTGTAAAAGAAATTGATGAGATATGGTAACTGGAAGAGAAGGCCATATTCCAAGGCTGTCGAAGGTATGGGTCAGACAATTTTTGAGTCTTCCACATGAGACAGAAAATATTCTTATTAGGAGATCTTATACAAAAAGAGTTTGACATCCAATCTCCTTGTTATTTCACTTTCCTCCTTTGCCCACAGCGATTCCTGCTGTGAGATTGTCAAACAAACTCGTCAGACCCCGTGAAGTACTTGTAGCCTGCAGCAGGAGACAGCAGTTTCTAACCGTCTTTGCACCTTCCATATGGGAGTTGCAACAACTAGTTTCTTTCTCCTCAGAGGAGCTGTATTTAGCATAGAAAAGTGGCACTATGTGGAAATAGCTGAGATAAGTTGGGTAAGAGAAAGGATGGCATTCAGCTTGGGAGATGCACTAAATGTAGATAATGTAAAAAGTTCTAAGTATAACCAGCACCAGTTGACTTTGGAAGTAGAGGTGGGAGGTATTGGAAGAAGTCATTAACTACATGATTGCAGAGAATTATTATAAAGAGTTTGGGATAGAAAAGATTCCTGGAAGGGTATAAAAAGAACATGAAAAAGGGATGTTTTTTCTAGTTACCATAATGTCTTGGATAGAATTATGGATATACTTTCTTTTTAACCTAGGCCTATAAATAGGAACTAATAAAAAATTGAACTCTGAGTGATATAGAAATTTAACATTTACTCTTTCATTGAGATAATATACTTAACATTTATACTGAGTCTATAAATGAGTCTTAATACACGTGCTTTTTAGTTCTCATTTTCCTTCCTGTGTGATGGGACTCGACAGAAACAGAAACAGGAAAGTGCTACCATGATTATTCTGATGCATCAGAATACTGAGAGCTGGACTGGGGAGGTGGAGTATTCTGTGGGGAGTTGGCCAATAGGACTCTTCACGCACATCCTCATCCTCCTGTTTCTGGGTTCACACAGCATTGTACTTTCACACCCCTTTTGAAGTTAGCTATGGCCTTACTTTGGCCAATGAAATGTGAGCAGAAGTGCCACAGATTGCCTGCATCCCCCTCCAAGAAGTGCAGCTAGATGAAGCCTATGTCAGCCTGTATCTACAAAGAGCAGAGATCCATCGTCTCATACTGTACCTAGAGTAAGAGTAAGAAAGAAATCTTTTGTGTTCAGCCACTCTAAGATTTGGGAGTCTTTACTATAGCATGAACTAGTCCATCTTGAATGTAACAAAATTGGCCTTCACATTTAGAAGTCCCAAAATATATTTTTTGAAGTACTAGAAATTTGAAATTGGAGCAAAACCAAAGTGGTACAATAGGCAAGAGCAGATTCAGAATGTGTGGGACTGTTCCAGAACAGCGTTTTTAGGAGACACAAATGCTCAAACACAAACTGTCACAGGAAAACAGTAGAGGAGTTTCACCAAATATTTCTGTTTCCTTTTTATAAAAAAGAAGGGTCAGAATTTGTATTCGGCTTCAAATGTATACATCATTCGCATTCAATATATCATGTGTAAGGTAGAAGCATTTCAGAGACAAACTAAGAACTTACTTAGGTTCTATTGGCCACGTGCCTTTTCTAAGAAAGATTTCAATAGTTTGGGTATAATATCCAGATGGAGAAAAGTACTGAGGAAGTATCTACATGGTACTGAATTCATCATCGCTAATAGTGTCAAACAGGAAGCTGAATTCTAATGTAACAGATGTATTTTTAAATGCACTTGACTATTTGCTGAGAAAGTTATAATGAAAACTTATGAGATGTGTTTTTCTTTGAATTGTGAATCTCTGACTGTTTTATAATACCAAAATATATTAAAATTAGGGTTAACACTTTCTTGTACTCAGAAATTTCAAAAGGGGAAACTGAGATGCCTACAGTTTAGGATAAATTGAGTTCCAGGATGAAGTGACCTCATTTTGGATGGACCATTCTCATTTAAAATGGTAAGTGGCCAAGAATCATTCAAAAGGGAAGAAAGTTCTCAAGAATTCTATATGGCAGCAGCTCTGCTATTTACAGTAGAAACTGATGACTGAAATTAAGGCTATCAAGGCAAAAAAAAAAAATTATGACAGTTTATTGAGAGCCAAACATGAAGATCAACCCAGGAAACACAAGCCAGTGAAGTTGGAAAGTGCTCTGTACTCTGAAGCCTATTACAAGCTGGAAAGATTTATAGGAAAGTATGAAAAAGGGAGGGGGACTCCCATACCAGAGTTGTTCTGTTTTTTATGACAGTTTATTGAGAGCCAAACATGAAGATCAACCCAGGAAACACAAGCCAGCAAAGTTGGAAAGTGCTCTGTACTCTGAAGCCTATTACAAGCTAGAAAGATTTATAGGAAAGTATGAAAAAGGGAGGGGGACTCCCATACCAGAGTTGTTCTGTTTTCATTGGTGGGTGAAATAAAGAAGTTACAACTATTGGCTACAGATTATAGAACACAAGCAAAAAATGAGAGTCTACATGTAAAATATGCAGTGACTTCATACTTTGGCTAATCTTGCAACAATCTCAAGAATTTACACAAATCTTTTCTTTAGGAACAGGGTGTCGGCATTGAACCATAAGACCTTTCTCCAAGCCTATTTAATTTTAGAGAGATCCTGCTTGAATCCCATATCATTATTTGTCAAGATAAATCTCCATGAATGATGTTTGAGAGACTGAGATAACATGAGCTCTAATCATGAAGCCACACAATTGTTTCAGACGTGGGTTTCCTTAGAAATACTGAGCAAACTAATGACAGTCTCTGTGCCTGGTAAACTGAATCAAGCACAACGTGATATTTGGCTTCTTAGACTCAGAAATCTATACCTTTGCTTTCTTGGTAAATTTCATTCGAAATTTCTGAAATGGGTCTATTGAACTAAAGATAAAAGGAAAAATAAAAGACTAGTCCACAGCAAGACCAGTAAAATTGGGTCTAGAGTCCAAGCACAGTACAATGGCAGGGTCAAGAGAGAGGGGCCATATTGCTAGAACTTGGAGCACTTAGTGAGTGTTAATTTTAATACCAATAATCATTCACACTTATTGAATATTAATAGGAAATAAAAAGAATAACTCAAACAGCATACTTCAAATCTTCCACCTTTTGTTCATTCCCTTATGACTCTGAACAACAAAGCAACTGTAAAATATCTAAAAACATCCTGATACTTCAGTTTTTATGAATGAATACTTGACTTCAGATGTCATCGAATGCCAAAAGCTAACCGCAGAAAGAAAGAGGGAGCTCCTCAGTACAAAGAATGAAGACTGCAAGCTTTTCTTATAATGTGCCCTTGTCATTTCTGTCTTTTCCAAGTCATATTGAGAGAGGCAGCATAGAATTGGAGGAAAGAGTATTGGGCACTTATGCATTTGAACCTTCTATAAGTTTTAGAAATCCCTTTCTGTCTAAGTTTGGTCTAGGGTGTTTCTTGACTCCTATAGCATGAAGTATGTCTGGTGGCCAATGAAATCTCTTGGGAGTCTACTAATTAACTGGCTTTGTTTTATTTTACTTTGCCCTAAGACATTGTGTTCCTAGCTACAGGATAGAATGAATCCTCATGCCATAAAAGTGAGATAGGGCCCATTTAGTCCATGAAGACCTCGGTTGAATCATTGTTTCTTTCCTCAGAGTGGTGATTCTTCAGGTACCTTTTCTCAACAGTGACACTCAGGGCATTTGTGCTGAGCAATCCCTCATCGTGCTAAACTGTCATATGTGTTATGTTCCTGATCTTCTCTCCACAAATCCTAGTGTTATCCGCAACAAGTAGAAATATTCCTACATGATTTCAAATGCTCCCTGGTTGGAGGCAGTATAAGACTGCCTAGAAATGTAGTCTATTCAGCACGTGTTTATAATACCCTAAGCACAGGTATTTGTATAGGGAGTGTACATTGATGATTTGGGGTTTTGGCTCATGGATTATATTTTTCATAGCTTAATAGATAAGCACATTTAGACTAAGAAAAGAAGCAAGATACTTTAGTTTTTTGGTAATTGATGTACCATCTTCACCTACCTTTCCCGAGGGCCAGGGCCTCCATAGGATGACTGCACAGTGCAACTTGCACAGATAAATCACAGCCTGCCACCTGTTATTTAATAGCTAGCAGTGCTGACTCAATAACAGGAAGATTCTGTAAAATTGTTCCCTTCAGCCCTGGGTGTTCCCCATAGAGGTAATTGTCTCGAAAATAAATTTCCTGGACAAATAACAAGAAGTTACA
>NW_007736541.1:0-426 GCF_000696425.1 Galeopterus variegatus
AAAAAAAAAAAAAAAAAAAAAAAAAAAAAAAAAAAAAATCAGTGAGCCTATAGAAGATTTTAGCTACACTATAAGCCAACTTTACTTAATTGACATTTATAAAATTCAATACTCCAAACAGCACAATGTAGCCTTCTTAAGTACATATAGAAATTTTTACCAAAATAGGTCAGGAAATGTAATAATAAAAGATACATTTTTAAAGTGATAAAAAATTCTCTGTGATAAAAATGGAATTATATTAGAAATCAATGAAAAGAAGAAATTTAAAAAACACCCAAGTATTTGGAAATTAAGCAACACACTTCTAAGGCAATCACAGCAGAATCTAAAAAATATTTCATACTGAATAATCACGTAAGCAAAACATAGGAAATTGTAGAATGAAGCTAAAGCAGTGCTTATTATAAGGAGTAATTATAGCCT
>NW_007736541.1:2149-3162 GCF_000696425.1 Galeopterus variegatus
CTCAAAGGTGTAATTTGAGTTTATGTGTTATGTATAAATAATTAAAACCACTTTGGATAGCAATCAGGTAATACCCAGTAAAGTCAAAGATAAATATAACCTGTGACCCCAAATTCCTTTAGGTATAATGTTTTAGAAAATCTGTTATAGCATTGCATGGGGGTATATTAAAGATATTGATTCCAGCATGTTTATAATAATTAAAAAGTGGAAACAATTTAACAGTAAGGGATTGGAAAAGTAAACTGTGGCACAGTCATGCACCAGAACATTATGCTGCCTTTAAAATTAATTATAAATAGAGCTAAATCTCAAAGGCATACTGCTGAGTGAAAAAAGAAAGTTTCAAAGGAAGAAATATATTATGACAGCATTTATGTTTAATTTTAAAGCATTCAAAACAGTGCTATGTATTGTTTACCATATTTACCTATGTAGACAAGCAAAATAAAAGTCAAGACAAAAACACCTACCAAATTTTGGGTAGTGGTTACTTCTGCAGATGAAAGAGAGCTAAACAGGTAAGCAGAGTTACTTTAGGTATAACCCTAATGCTTTACTTATTCCATAAAAGAAAGAAAGACACTCTCAAGCTCAGGCAAAAATATAGCAACTATTAAATCTGGCACTGAGTATGTGGGTGTCTGTGCTTTTCTATACATTTAAAATATGACACAATTGAAAATAAAAGTAAGCTGTGAAATATGACTGGTAACATATGAAAGTGTGATTTCCTACTATGTGTCAGGCACTGTTTTAGGCTCAGGAGAGAGAGCAGTGAATAAAACACTCACAAAGCATACATATAGTCACTAAACAATATGAACAATTTTCTTTTACACTAATACTCAAAGGATTGCAAATTAAAATAATAATAAGATATAATTGATCATATATTGACAGAATAAAAAGATAAATTGAAAATGGTATTCTCATAACAGTGTGTAGAAATGTAAATCTGTTCAACATTTTTATAGGTCAATTAGGCATCAACATCAATTATGTATGAAGAA
>NW_007736541.1:4234-44830 GCF_000696425.1 Galeopterus variegatus
ATAGAATCATTATTTTATTAGTAAGAAATGGAAACACTTAAAAGTCAGGTGATAGGGGAATGTTTATATAAATGATAACATTTTAATATGAGGAATGCAATGCAGCAGCTGAAAACAATATTTTAAAAGAAGATTTAATAGCATAGGCAAAAAAGCTCATTATATAAAAGTACATGAAGAAAGCAGGAAAAAGAAGAGAATTCATAAACATTTCAGGACACATTTTTAGGGACCATGTTGATAGTTTTGGAATTTTGTAAAAAGACACTAATTCTTGTAAAATTCAATTTTTTTTCTTTTCTAAAATACTGATAAAAATAGATGTGAAAGTTCCATAATTATGTTAATCAACATAAAATAGATTTTAGTTTCCTGGTGAATCGGAATATTAATCTAGAAATTAGGATTCATCAAATCTTCTTCACCTGGAATGTAAACCAAACAGAAAGCAAAAAAGGGGGGCATTTTCAGAGGCTTTAATGGGTTGTTTCTTGTTTGGACGTTAGTTTTGTCATCCAGCTCCATTGTCTTTACTAGGTGAATTCAGTATCAGTTGATCAAACAATCCACTTCATGTCACTGTCACAGTATTGAGTATAAACACAATCACCTTATTTATCAATTTTGATTCTTTTATTTATGGAGAACTTTTAAAAGGGTTATATATTTGAGGATGTGTGTGTGTGTGTGTGTGTGTGTGTACACACATATACTCTCCTTGTCCAAACTCTAGTCAAGCTCCTCTGAGCCTGTTTCACTAGGCATCAACTTTGGCCTCTAAAGACTTGAACAAAACACAGGCATAGTTTTTAACAGCTCAAGGCCACCTCCCTGGGAAGACCCTAGATCCCCTTAAAGTACCTGCAAAAGAAAATTCAAGGCTGCCAAAAAAATGTACTGCCTGTTCCAGCCAACACCTGAAGACAGGGTTCCTGTTTCCCAGTCACTGTGGGAGGATAAGAACCTTTCACAGGACAATTAGAAAACTCATATGGATTTTACATGGACTAACCCCACCTTTCTGTTTTTGTAATTTTTCACGTCCCTTCCTGACTCTATTCAACCCCTGCTTACCCCCCTCCCTATTTCCTCAGTCTGTCTTTGGAATGCACAGTCACCCTTGTACAAGTCAAAGTCAAATTCAGTTCTTGCTGGACTCTTTCTGTCCTTTAGAAATGTCCATCTTTGTTAATCTTTGATTATATATGTATATCTATATCTATTTCTTTATCTGTATCTTTAGATATATACACTGTATATACATCTATCTTTTATATATGTTATATGTTGTATAATATATTTGTATTGTCATATAGTGGAATACATACACATAGTGTATGAAAGATGTAAGGTTAAATATTATTATTAGCAAACAAAAATGTTAAGGATAAAAGAAGATAATGGACAAAGAAACTGAAGCCCTATAGTTATTTTTTTATATGCATAGATATATCTGGAATCTAATTGATACAATACCACGTAACCTAATGCTTTGTACACAGGTTTTTTTCCCTTCTCCTTGCAGGATTAAAAAGGAAGTCAGGTGCTTGGTCAAAGTATAAGAACTGGGTTTGTTGGAAGCAATAGCCACCATTTTAAGCACAGGCCCCTTTTTAAAAATAGCCAATCAGAAAGGCAATTTTTAAGAAAAAGAAAGAAAGAAAGATACAGCAACCACAATAATCTGTTGAACTTTCAAAAGGAGAGAAGAGAACTGAGGCCACTAGAGGTTGGAAAGTGGCAGGGGGAGGGGGAATTACTGAGAAATTGGTAAAGGTCCACAACAGATGACACTGTGTAATGTTGAATATACTAATTATCTTGATTTGAGTATCACGTACTGTAGACAGGTATTGATATTTACAGCTGTATCCCACAGATATTTACAATCATTTATGTTTAAATTTTAAAAAAGGCTATTTTTAATTTCCTCTTCTATTCTGCTGGCACCTTCCCTGATTTCATAGCCTCCTCATACCCAAACTGGCATTTGCCCATGTAGGAAAGGAAAGACCAAGACAGAAAAGACATTAAACACATTAGGAAATATGTATTTTGAAATATATGCGCTTTGGTTAACAATTTGTGTCAGTAAATATTTGTATCATCTTTACTTAATTGCATCAGCATTTCTCCATGTTTTAAAAATCTGATAAAAATATTTTTAACTGTCTATGTATTATTTCATCATGCATATCATTGCTTTTGTTAATTTTCACTTTTTATTGAAAATTTAGAATGATTTTAATATTTGACTTAATCACACATAGGGCTGTGATAAACATCTTTGCTTGTAAATATTTGCTAATATCTGTTGTTACTTATTGAGACTAGACTACTAAAAATGAATTGTAATAAAAATGAAAATGAATTGTCCAAAAGGTAAAGCCATTTTACGACCTGAGATGCTTATTGCCAACTACATTCTATAAAGGATTTTTAAATTTATACTCTCACCTGGTATTTGCGAGAGTGAAAGTTTCAACACACCCTTGAAGCATTGAACTGTATATAGATAGAAAAAGCATGGTATCTGATATTGGTTTTCATTTTATTATTTTTGGTTATTAATGAAGATGCTTATTGGTTATTCGTTTGTTTGTTCTTCACCTGTTTATTGGCCATTCATTTTTTTTGGTGTGTCTTTCAATTATTTAAATCTTTTTTTTGACCTGCCTTAGTTTTTGATCTGGGTAGAACACTATGGCAGAATATCAGACTCATTGTCAATATTCTTATATACCTAACTTCAACAGTCTTTCCTCCCTATTGTACAAGTAGGATTTGTAATAATAATTGGTAATAATAATAATAATTGACTAATATTCAAAAAGAAAATATTAAAAATGACTGACAGGCACAATCATTGTTTATCAACAATAAAGCCAGAAAGGTATCTTTTTTAATTGACCAATAAAAAACATAATGTGATGGTTTGATATATGTGTACATTATGGAATGAGGAAATCAAGCTAATTAACATATAATCACGTCACATAATTTTCTTTTTTTGTTTTGAAGTTATATTGATCTGTCAGGATCCAGCAAATTACTTAGATAAACTCAACATTTCAGAAGGAGTATTCTAAGCTAGCCCCATGATTTTTTTTTTTAATCATTAAACACTGTAAACATCTTTTGTGGTCCTTTACCAATTTCTCCCTAACCATTCCTCTCCCCATTTCCCATCTCTGACAGACTAAATTCCATTATCTCCTTTAGAAATTTCAAGGTATTACTGTGATTATTGTATCTTTCTTTTTTTTGAGCTCCCACTTATGAGTGAAGACATGCACATTTCTCTTTCTGTACCTGACTTATTTCACTTAACATAATTTTCTCTAAGTTCATCCATGTTGCAGCAAATAGTAGAATTTCATTCCTTTTTATGGCAGGCTAGTATTCATTGTGTATAAATACCACATTTCCTTATCTAGTTCTCCGTTGATGGATATTTAGGATGATTACAACTCATAGCTATTGTAAACGAGCTGCAATAAATGTGGGAGTGAGGATTTCGACATGACAATTTCTATTCCTTTGGTTATACATGCATCATCATGACTCCTGGATCTGATGGCAGTTCTGTCTGCAGTTGTGTGAGGAATTTCCACACTGTTTTCCATAATGGCTATACTAATTTACAGTCCCACCAGCACAGTAGGAGAGTTCCCCTTTCTCCTTATCCTCACCAGCATTCATTATGTTCTGTCTTTTTGATAATGGCCAGTCCAGTCTAACTGGTGTGAGATGATAATTCAATGTTGTTTTGATTTGCATTTCCCTGATGCTGAGCAATGTTGAGCATATTTTCATGCATCTGCTGGCCATTTGTGTATCTTACTTTGAGAAATTCCTATTCATCACCTTTGTCCATTTTTTAATTTGGTTACTTGATTTTTTACTGGTAAGTTGTTTGAGTTCCTTGTATATTCTGGATTTTAATCCCTTGTCATATTCATAGTTTGTGAATGTTTTCTTCCACTCTGTAGGTTGCCTTTTCTCTCTGTTAACTGTTTCTTTCACTGTGCAGAAGCTTTTTAGCTTGATATAATCCCATTTGCTTATTTTTTCTTTTGTTGCCTGTGCTTTAGGGATATTGTTCATAAAGTCTTTGCCCAGTCCTACTTCCTGAATTGCTTCCCCTATTTTTTTTTTTTTTAGGAGTGTTACAGTTTTGGGCATCATATGTAAATCTTTAATCCATTTTGAGTTGATTTTGGTATATATAGAGAGATACAGGTCTAATTTCATTCTTTTACCGATGGATGTCCAATTTTCCAAGCACCACTTATCAAAGAGGCAGTCCTTTCCCCAATTTATGCTCCTGTTGCCCTTCTCAAATATCAGTTGACTGTAAGCATGTACATTGATTCCTGGGTCCTCTATTCTCTTCCAGTGGTCTGAGTGCCTGTTTTAAAGCCACGCCATGCAGTTTTGGTTGCGATAGCTTTGTAGTATAATTTGTAGAAAGGTAGTATAATGCCTCTGGCTTTTTTTTTTTTTTGCTCAGGATTGCTTTTGCTATTCAGAATCCTTTGTTGTTCCATATGAATTTTAGGAGTGTTTTTCTATTTCTGTGAAGAATGTCATTGGTATTGAGATGGGCATTACATTGAAGCTGTAGATCACTGTGGGTAGTATGGACATTTTCACAATGTTAATTCTTCTGATCTAAGAGCATGGAATGTCTTTTTATCTTTTTGAATTCTCTTCAGTTTCTTTCAGCAGTGATTTGTTATTCTCATTGTAATAATCTTTCACCTCCTTAGTTAAATTGATTTCTCAGTATTTTATTTTTTGGTGACTATTTAAATGTGCTTGCTTTCTTGATTTCTTTTTCAACTAATTGGTCATTGGAATATAAAAAAGCTACTGATTTTTACATGTTGATTTTTTATCTTGCAACTTTACTGAAATCATTTATTACCCGTAACACTTTTTTCAGAGAGTCTTCAGGTTTTTCTATATATAGCATCGTGCCATCTGCAAACAGGGACAGTATGACTTTGTCTTTTCCAGTCTGGATGACTTTTATTGCTTTCTCTTACCTGATTGCTCTGGCTAGTACTTCCATTACTATGTTGCATAGGAGTGGTGAGAGTGGGTGGGCATAATTGTCTTTTTCCCATTCTTTTCTGCATTCAGGATGGTATTGGTGGTAGGTTTGTCATAAATGGCTTTTATTGTGTTGAGATACTTTCCTTCTGTACCTAATTTACTGAGAGTCTTTATCATGAAGGGATGCAAATTTTGTTAAATACTTTTTCTACATCTATTGAGATAATCATATGGTTTTTGTCCTTTATTTTGTTGATATGGTATATCACATTTAATGACTTGTATATGTTCAACTATCCTTGCATCCCTGGGATGAATCCCCCTTAATCATGATGTAAATTTCTTTGATGTGTTGCTGTATTCTGATTAATAATATTATGTTGAGGATTTTTGCATTTATGTTCATCAGAGATATTGGCCTGGACTTTTCCTTTTTGTTGTATCTTTGCCTGGTTTTGGTATTAGGGTGATACTGGCCTCAAGAATGAGTTTGGGAGAATGACTTTTGTTTCAATTTTTTCAATAGTTTGAAGAGAATTGGTATTAATTCTTGTCTAAAGGCTTGATTGAACTCAGCAGTAAAGCCATCTGGTCCTGTGCTTTTCTTTTTTGGGTGACTGATGATTATTGCTTTGATCTTATTGCTTTTTATGAGTCTGTTCAGATTTTCTATTTCTTCTTGGTTCAGTATTTGTAGTTTGCATGTGACCAGAAATTTATCCATTTCCTCCAGGTTTTCAAATTTGTTACATAGTTGTTTATAATAGTCTGTAATGGTTCTTTGTATTTCTGTGGTATTGGTTGTAATATCTCCTTTTTCATTTCTGATTTTTGTTATTTTGGCCTTCTCTCTTCTTTTTTTAGTTAGCCTAGCTAATAGCTTGTCTATATTGTTTATCTTCTCAAAAATCCAACTTTTTGTTCCATTGTTTTTTTTTTCCCTATCATTTTTGGGTCACTATTTCATTTAGTTCTGCTCTCATCTTACTTAATTCTTTCCATCTACTAATTTTGGGATTTGGTTGGTCTTGTTTTTGTAGTTCTTTGAGGTGTAGCATTAGGTTGTTTATTTGAAATATTTCTATTTTTTGATGTATAAGCATTTATTGCAATAAACTTCCCTACTAGTACTGTTTTTGCAGTATCCCACAGTTTTGGTATGATTGTCTTTACTTTTGTTAGTTTCAAAAACAAATTTTTGATTTCATGTTTAATTTCTTCTTGGACCCATATGTCATTCAAAAGCCTGTTGTTTGATATCTATGTACTTGTACAGTTTCCTGAATTTCACTGGTTATTGATTTCTAGTTTTAATCCATTGTGGTCTGAAAAGATACTTGAAATGATTTCAATTTTTTGAAATTTGTTGAGACTTGATTTGTGACTAACATATCTATCCTGGAGAATGTTAAATGTGCTAATGAGAAGAATGTATATTCTGTAGTTGTTGTGTGAAATGTTCTGTAGATCTCTGCCAAGTCCAATTGGTCTAAAGTGTTTTGTAAGTCTTGTGTTTCTTTGTTGATTTGCGGCCTAGATGATTTGTGCAGTGCTGAGAGAGGGGTGTTCAGATCCCCTACTATTATCATATCAAAGTCTATCTCTTTCTTTAGGTCTAATAGTCTTTTCTTTATATATCCTTGTGCTCTGGTGTTGGCTGCATATATATTTATGATTGTTATGTCTTCTTGCTTGATAGATCCCTTTATCATTATATAGTGGCCTTCATTTTCTTTTTTTATGGTTTTTGGTTTAGTCTAATTTATCTGGTATAAAAATAGCTACTTCTGCTTGTTTTTGGTTTCCATTTGTGTAGTATATCTTTTCCTATCCCTTCACTTGTTAGTCTGTGTGTGTCTATATAGGTGAGATGAGTCTCTTGAACACAGCATTTTGTTGGGTCTAGATTTTTAATCCAGTTAGTCAGCCTGTGTCTTTTGAGTGAGAAGTTTAATCTGTTTATGTTCAACATTGTTATTTTCTTACTCCTGGCATTTTATTAATTTTTGTTTTGATGTTTTAAATATTTTTTGTTCCTTTCTCCCCCTTTTATTATTTGTCTTTGATGTTTGTTAGTTTCTTGAGGTGGTAAGATTTAGTACCTTTCTCTTTACCATTTACATTTTTGTTCTACCATTGTGCTTTGTTCTTTCTTATGTATTTGTGGTAGTGATTATTGTTTTTTGGATTTCAGGTGCAGGACTCCCTTGAGGATTTCTAACAGGGTTGGTTGCATGATGGTGAACTCTCACAGTTTTTGTCTGGATAATACACTATTTCTCCCTCCTTTCTGAAGAATAGCCCTGCTGTGTATAGTATCCTTGGCTGGCAGGGTTTTTTTCTTTTAGTATTTTGAATATATCATTCCATTTTCTTTTGGCCTATAGAGTTTCTGTTCAGAAGTCTACTGTTAGTCTAATGGGGCCCCTTATATGTGATTTTACATGTTTGTCTTCCTTCTTTTAAAATTGTCTTTGAGCCTTGCCAGTTAGACTATAATGTGCCTTGGAAAGGATCTTTTGGGCTTGAATCTGTTTGGGGATCTTTGAGCCTACTGAATCTGAAGGTCTGTGTCTCTCCATGTACTTGGGAAGTTTTCCATTATTATTTTTTGCTGAATAGGTTTTCCATGCTTTTTCCTTTCTTCTCCCCTTCTGGAATATCCATGATTTGAATGTTATTGCTCTTAAAGTTGTCTGCTGGCTCAATTAGATTTTCTTCATTTTTAAAAATTCTTTTTTCCTTTTATTTTTTTTTTGTCTACTTGGATTATTTTGAAAAGACTATCTTTAAGATCAGAAATTCTTTCTTCTGCTTTTTCTACCCTGCTGCTTAAGCTGTTTTTTTTTTTTTTTTTTATTTCACTGAGTGAATCTTTCACTTCCATTAACTCTCCTGCATTCCTTTTTAAGGTATTAATCTCTTTGCAAATTTCCTCCTTCATATCCTGGATTTTTTTTTTTTTTCTAATTTCATTATGTTGTTTAACTGAGTCTTCTTGTACCTTAGTGAGTTTCATTAAGATTGTTGCTTGGAATTCCTTTTCTGTCATTTTAAGTGTTTCCTGCTTTATAAGGTCTGGTATTTGAGAATTACTGTATCCTTTTGGTGGTGCCATATTTTCTTGGGTTTCTGTATTTCTAGAGTATCTTCAAGTTGATGCCTGGTCATTTGATAGAGCAATTGCTTCTTCTCTTACTCTAGGGTGGGCTTTGAGAAGAAAGACTTCTGCTTTTCTGGTCTCTGCTGGCGACTCTGCTTGTGTCAACTTGTGTCAATGCAGTTGAGTGGGCAGTGAGCGACCTGCACAGTGGCTGTGGCTGCTACTGTGGCTGCAAGACACTTTTGTGGCAGCTTTGGTGGCCCAGCCACGTGGAAGTGGTGTTTTCAGTGTCCTTCTGCCTTAGCCTGACAGGGGGTGCTGTCCATGGCTTCTGCCTAGGACCTCATGCATGCTCCTGCCTTCTGCTGGGCAGTGGGGCTTACCCACAGCTCTTGTCTAGAACCCTGTGCATGCTTTTCCCTTCTGCTGGATGGTGGGGGCTTCCCATGGCTCCTGCCTAGGACCCCGTGTAAGCTCCTGCCTTCTACTTGGTGATGGAGAGTGCCACGGCTTCTCCCCATGCTTGGTTTTATGAAGAGGATGTATAGAAAATAATTAGTATGTCCATTGCTACCCAACTATTTGGTGACACAGGAGGAGTTATACAAAAATAAAGAGTAAGAGAAGACTAGGCCAGAGTAGGGAGAAATATGAGAGTATGGGGGGTTGCAGTTTGTTGCCTTGGTTGTGAGTAATAGCAGAAATATTCCCTTACAAATTTTGTAACAATTAATCCATGTAACCATCCAGGGATTCTGATAAAAGTTGCCAATATCTGCATCTCACTTAGAGACTTTGCACTGGTGTATGGTGAAGAGGCATGCACATATCCAAAGTGCTCATTCAATAACACCATTGTCATAAAGCAGAGCAAGGTTTGAAGAATCACTTCTCTGCAGTGTAGGAATTGAAAGTTCTTATTTAGAAAGTGAAACAAACTCATATATTCACAGAGTGTTCATTTGGCTTAACTAAATATTCCAAAATCTTTACTACCCTAATAACCAAAAATGCACACATACACACACACATGTGCATGCACACACACACACACACACACACACACGGGGTCTTCAAAAAGTTCATGAAAAGATGTGCGTTATATTTCAATTTCATTTTTCCACATAATTTTTGAAGTACCTATGTATATATGTGTGTGTGTGTGTGTGTGTGTGTGTGTGTGTGTGGTGTGCATGCATATGAGAGAGAGAATGTAAGAAAAAGAACAGGGTATATTTATTATAACTCATTAAGTCACTCTCAGTTAAGTTTCTCGCATGTTGTTTAAGTATTGTTCTTTTAAGGCTTCTATTTTTTGACTCTATTAAAAACATCTTTTTCTTTCTTTCCACAATGATTTATTTTGAATTATTAGTTATTCTATTTTTAGAGCATTTTCTTCTCCTTATTTCCCACTTCTTCCCAAACCAGTCTGTCAGACAATAATCAAGCAACAA
Source organism: Galeopterus variegatus (assembly GCF_000696425.1). NCBI lineage: Eukaryota > Metazoa > Chordata > Mammalia > Dermoptera > Cynocephalidae > Galeopterus > Galeopterus variegatus. The sequence goes on from NW_007736541.1 coordinate 13,856, forward strand.
TTTATACTCTCTTTCTTTTCTTTTTTTTGGCAGCTGGCTGGTATGGGGATCCGATCCCTTGACCATGGTGTTATGTATAAGCACCACACTCTCCCAAGTGAGCTAACCACAGTTTATTCTTTGGGGTAAGTAATTTCACTTTAACAAAAGTTTAAGAGTGATAACTTTTTAGTATGGTAACTTTTTAAAAAATAGCAACCCCCCCCCCCTTATGACTAATATTTTGTCCTTACTTTCCAAGGTTTTAGAAAAGTAATTGAGGAAAAAATGTCAATAAAAGAAATTAATTTTATTAGCTCCTGTGATGGTTAGTTTTCTGTGTCAACTTGACTAGACCATAGTACCAAGTTATTTAATCAAACACTAGTCAATTGTTGTGAAGATATTTTGTAGGTGTGGCTAACATCTATGAACAGTTGACCTTAAGTAAAGAAGACTACCCCCATAATGTGGTGGACCTAATCCATTCAGCTGAAGGCCTTCAAAGCAAAAACTAGAAGGAATTTTGCTTCAAGACAGCAAAATCAACTCCTGCCTGAGTTCCCAATCTGCCCAGCTACCTTACAAATTCAAACTTGCCAGGCCTTACAATCACATAAGCCAATTTCTTAAATAAATTTCTGTTTATATATGTATGTTATATACATATATAAGTTATATACATACATACACACACACACGTACAAACTATATATATATATATATATATGTGTGTATATATATATATCTCATTGGTTCTTTCTCAAGAGACCCCTGATTGATACAGCTGTTAATGTTAGTGTTCAAGATTATTGGCTAGCTGAATCATTCCTACTATTAAAAAAAATACCTTGCAATATTTTAACCAAATAAAATACTATGTATTTTTAACCAAAACTGAAAATGTACAAAAAATACATAGCATATGAAATTATACCAGAATGTTTTGCATTTAGAATCTTTAAATGAGTTTAAAGATTTTGAAGTAAAATCAAAACTAAAATCATATATAAACATAAAGTTGAGTGTACTGACTGAATGTATTAAATAAATCACAAATTTTATTGTATTGAACATGAGAAAGAATTCTCCATGATCTGTCCATAAATGGTTTCAAATTTCATACACTAACATGGGTCAGTGACATATTCCAGAAAAATGATAAAATGATTATGTCTGCCATTGTCAATATCCTATTCAGTATCACACTCTGCAAATTTTGCAGTGGAACAAGGCAGTAAAATGAACTCATGATAGCACAAGCTTAAGCCCAAACATTACTGTAACAAATGATTTGAAGTAAGAATACCAGATCAACAATGTTATGATGATAGCCTACAACCTAACCCTATAAAAATAGTGCTTAGAATGAAGCATCCTCCATAAGTAGTACTTAATCCCTTTTATAAGCTATGACTTAAGCCACCTACGTATTTGCTTGAAATTGCGCTTTTTTTCCAATTTTTTCTCAAAATGAGAATATTGCCAAGCATTTGCATATGTCAAATGTAACCCAGAAAATGTCCAATTTGTGGATACAGAAGATGTTAGAGAGAGAATAAATGTATTTATAGAATGGAATATAGAATTACTATGTCATTTTGAGAAAGTCTATTAACGTTGTCATATTTCTACATCTTGTAAAGTATTATATCAAATTTTTTAAACAAATAACTATCAATAAGAAGATTGTTTAAGTACTCCATCTCATAGTAAAAATAATTTTTACCATTCTTAATGTGCCTTTCTACTTAGGTCCACTAGCAATTTTAAGCATCAAAGACCTTGATCAGAAAATACATAAATCATTTCTAAATTAAGGGTTGTTTACCACAATGTCATAAGCTGCTTTGAAGTTTGGTACAGTCTAAATTTAACTATAATTTCAATAGCAAATAATGTAACAAAATTTTAGAGCTTTATATTCTAAACAGGTATCCAGAATAGCAAATTATATTAGCACCGATATCAGCTTGGGTAAGCAAATGAACCTACACTTGAATTTCTGTATTTTCTAGCACAGGATCTTCATGACTTGAAAACTACTTATTGTGCTTTCCAAGGTCCCAATTTCTGGCATTTGACCATGAGGACATTTGCTGGACATTCACATTCACGACTACTGTAGGCACTGTCACACTTAAGCAAATAACAGCCATGTCCTTTAGTCCTTGAATTAGTCTACAACCACTGTTTAGTCAGAATAAGCATTAATAGCACTCAAGAAGGAGATGTGTTTCTTATAGGCAATAATCTTTTATCATATAAGCAAGCACTTTTTACTAAATTAGTATTCGTTTTTATTAAACCTAATTCTACTACCTTTCAGTAATCCATGCATCTTCAAAAGGTAGCCAGTTTAGTCCTAAAAAGAGGTTTATTCACTAAGAGATTCCATATCATGGGCTGTCAAGGATGGACTAAGCAGTCTTCAAGAACAGATTTAGAATTTTAGGTATAATGGTCTGAGTTGTAGTTTTTTATTCAGACTGAAATTATCTCTTAAAACAGTTCTTTGGAGATAGGAAAGGTACTTTTAGCAAACTTATGTAAATAGGTAAGTTGTTTTAGGAAATAAAAGCAAACTTCCTCAATGTTATGCCAACTCAAATCCTCAACAAACTAGCACCAAATAGAATTAGTCATTTTTTCTGCTGCTCATTCAAGCAGATTGCCAGCATTGGCCATCATTTATTAAAGCAACACAGGAGGACAACGTGAATTTTCTCCTCAAAAGGAAATTAATACCTGGACTCAATATATTCTCTATATGGATTAAGTAATGTGTTTCTAGATATGTCTCCATAGAGACGGGTGATAAAATATGGCTTTGATACATTTTAGTAGAGTATATAAGCTTGGTAAAGTATTAAATATTTTTGCTACAGAAATCACATTTGATTTAAATATTTTTTCTACAGAAATCACATTAGCAAAGCCTACAAAAGTGTTAGAAATTCTGTGTGGTTTTTTTTTGTGGGCTGTGAAGCAAATAAGGTGAGAGTTGTCCTGGAAACTTCACTGTTAAATTCCCATAGGGTTAGCTCTGATTGGGAGTAGAAAAAGCAATAAACAAATTATGGACTGTCAGAGAACCATAAGACCCTGCAACTTCCTCATAACTTGGAACTAATATATCAGGTAGATAAAATATTTATATTCATACTCGTATTACTTCTTTGGGTTTAAGCAAACCTTTGTTTTCAGTTTGTTTGTTTTTTATATAGCTCTGCTGTAACACTTACTTTTAAAACATGAATTTGTTCCAGCACATTGACATACAAGTGTACTTCCAAAAGTTCATTGAAAATGGATTAAAAGAACATGAATCTTTCCATGAACTTTCTTTTTTTTCTATAATCACATTTCAAAAATAATAATTTCTTAATATACTAAAACATTAAACATGTTCAAATTTCTCCAATTTTCTCCCCCTTCCTCCCTCCCTCTTTCCTTCTTACAATTGATTTATTTACATTAGGATCTAAACAAATTTTCCTTGTTGCATTGGTTGCTATGTCAGCTGTCTCTTGAGTTTCTTTTAATCTATAGGTTTCCCCTTCATCTAATATTTTTCCCTTGACCCCATAAAGTTTCCCAAGGTCTGTATGTGCTGGCTCCATCCCAGTAGTATCATTTAACATGTTCCACCATCTCCTGTATTTCTTAATGATTGGTTGCTGGATCCTGAGGCTTGGTCTCTCTCAGGTTAGGTTTGGTGTTAGAGGTATGTGTTCTTACTGATCATGTCAGGCCTATCACGTCTGATCATCTCTCTGTGACATTAGCAGACATTGATGATCATTTGCTAGATCAATTATCTCAGTAAGGGTTTACAAAACACCATATTCTAATTTTCTTACTCCATCTTTATTTACTAGCTGAGTAAGCAAACTTTTGAAAAGGGCCAACTGTACAAAGCCTTAACCAGGAATTTAAGTCACTGGTCATATGGACTACTTTTCCAAAAAAGGTCTTCAAGAGAAAAAAACCCACATAAGATATTTATTGAATATGTTCACATCCAGACTGTTTATAAAGAAATTTGATATAGCTTCCAGCAAAAGCACTTAAAATCAGACAATTAAAAATGAAGTAAAAATTTCATTTAGTAAATAGCAAAACTAATAAAAGAAATAGTAAAAGCCACATAGCAGATGGGAGGCAGAGAGGGAGTCATGGTCTTCAGGCCTGGGAGGGTACATTGCGGACCGCATTAAGGCAGACAGCAATAAATGAGACAGTAATAAAATTACTCAATACTAAGGGAGACAGTAAAATTGGAACATGGTGGTGGCCACTGTAACCACAGCACAGCATGAACATATGTGTACTAAACAGGGAATTGTTGCCAGAGGGGATTCTAGAAATATTCAGAGAGTTAACTTTATAAACGTTGCCTACCACACAGTTTCATCTTCATTTACCTGCTTTGCCACTTCTCCTGTACTTATTTTTCTGCCCCAGGAAAAGTAAACTGTTATCCAAAATATCTGAAAGATGTTAAAGGAGTGGGGTGAATGAAAGTTAACATCAATTGCTGAGTTAATCTATAGTGCTAAAACTTTTGGTGCATTCATTCATTAAAACAAACAGTGTGTATAATTATTACATGTCAATTAAAAAACAAACGAACAAACAGAAACTTTCTAAAGGCAGAGATCTGTCTTCTCTCTCCTCTACCACCCACAAACACTTTAGCATTAAATTTCCAGCCTTTTACAAACTGATGTTAACACTTCCATTCTAATTATGTTTACATTTTATTTTAAAATGAGTTTTAAATTTCTGTCAATTGTTTAGGTGGTTTCCAGGAGTACTGGAGATTAGATAAAGAAAATTCAACAGGAAGAGAGAGGCTAGTTTTGTGAAATACTCTGACCATAACATGCAGTGGTCATTCAAGAATAGAGCTGAGGAATAGAGTGGAAAGTTGATTGAAGACATGTTTGCTATCCGTGAGTGTTCAGCAGGTAAAATGAGTTCTGAATATTCTGTTTAAGAAAGATCAGAAGTACAAAGAATTTTTAAAAATTTCAAATAAAAACGTTGAATATACTTAAAGTTGTCAACTCTTCATTAGAAAATTTTATTATTATTGAGGCTGGCTGGTTAGTTCACTTGGTTAGAGCATGGTCTTGGTAACACCAAGGTCAAGGGTTCGGATCCTCATACCAGCCAGCTGCCAATAAAAATAAATGAATAAAGTCTGGCAGGATTCTCACTGTCTTAAGGAAAAAAAAGAAAGAAAACTTTACTATTACAAAAGTTAGCTAAGAGTTCTACTGCATTTTAAAATGAATATTTAAAAGATTTCAAATTAGGTAAAGTAACGCTATGTACTTCAAATGGTTATCAACATTATTTAATTGTCTAGCTTCTCACAATCCACTTTACGCTATATCCAACATTTTGTAGTTTTTCTTCCAAAATACTGACATTTGCCTTAAGAACACCAGCAGGTGGCACGGTCATACACCTAGAACAGGGAAAACAAAACGAACCGTTCCTATTTAGCTGGGACTATCGACTACTGTCGGGAAAATAAACTTTTGTCAAAGATAAGTCTAACTTTATTTTTTTAAAATAACACCTGTAAATAAAAAGTCAAAGCTTGATATATGAGTACTTTCATGAATTATACAGAGATAATGAAAGATGTAATTGTTTCCTCAGAAAATTTGGAGCCACACACTAAAAGAAGCACCCAGAATGCACATTGGGTGTGTTCCTAAGATGTGTATGATGAAGGTAGACAACTGAAAAAAGTTTTACTTGGTACCTTAAAGTAGCATTCGTTTAGGAGACTCCCAAATATATTTATTGATTAATAAACAATTATATTCCGTAATGAAACTGTTTAGAATCTACTCTGAATCATTGGTCAATAATTATAATTATTTGTTTCAAATCTCAAGAAAAATGTAAAAACTATTTATTTTTTATTTTATATAAATAATCTTACCACTGAAACCATAGATATGTGGGGCAATAGAATAATATTTTTAAAACAAAGAAAAGTTATGTTATACTACAAAGTATTTTCAAACTTTTCAATACCAAATCCTATATTAAACTTGTTAGCTAGCATAAAATTGGCTGAATGTCAGAAAATGTGAGAGAAAAATAAACTGTACTGAGTGAATATAGGTTTCATTTACTCTGTATACGTAAGTAAAAGTGAAGTAAGATATATGTTTTCAGTTCAGTATATCTTGGTCAACACTCTACATCAACACGCTAGAAAAACACTTACTGTGGGCAGCCAGATATGGCTCACCACCTGTTTTGGCAAATAAAATTTTATTAGAACAAAGCTTTTTTTGTGTATTGTCTGTGGATGTTTTTGCACTATAACAGCTGAGTTGAGCAATTGTGGCAGAGATGGTAGGCGCACGGAATATCTGAAATATTTATTATTTGGCCTTTTATAGCAACAGTTTGGCAACACAGCTCTAAAACACAAAGTTGGGCTGCCAGGTTACCTAAAAAATAAATAAAATATATCTTTTTTTCCTTTTAGACTACCTGAAGGAATTACATGAACAAAAGTACAATGAATAAGTATATGTTTGTGATTTCTCTCTATCATATAAATAATTTAATGAAGCCTCAAAATACATTAATTAATATTGAATTCCTCAGAATTCCAATATTTTCAAATGAATACTACAGGCCCAGAAAATGCAAACAATTATAAGACAAGGTTCCCCAGATCCCAGAACTTGTAGTCTTTTGGGAAAGATGCTACACTTTAAAAAGATAACAGTACAAATCAACTTCAGCTAAGTTCCAAAGAGAAGGTGCAGTCAGTAAGTGCTCTAGGAATTCAGGGGAAGGAGAGAGAGTTGTTCAAGGAAACTAAATTTAGAGGCTATATTATTAATAACCATTTTAAAGGTGCGGAATTAGCTCATTCATAGCGAATAGGATTCACAAGTTTTACAAAATTAGGAAAGAACATTCCAGACAAAGGAATTAGCTTGTATGATTTTGACATAGGTACATGTATTCAGAACTTTTTATAGTGTATTTTAATAAGAATATGTTAATATAGTCTTAAGCTTTTGGGCATTCATTTGGTGTTTTAATTTTCAATAGAAATGTGTGTCTAATTTATAAAGGATAATTACTATAAGAAATACTATATTTTATAGAGAAGTAATGACTTCAAGATGAGCGAAAACACCTGTAGTTTATGTGGTACCTAAATTCTCCTCCTCCCCTCAAAAAATAATAATTTTCAATTCAGTGAAATATAATTAAAACGATACAGTAGTCAGTATTTTATCTTCAACTTTATCCATGTGATTTAATTTCAAGGCCACAGTCGTTAGTATCATTCAAGTGATTAGTAAAAATGTATAATGAATTAATATTGGAGTGAAACTTAATGGCATTCCAATTTTTTAAAAACTGGGTTATGTTAAAAACTCAGAGGAAAAAACATATGCTAAAAAAACATATTAAATGCTATTTCAGTACTATAGAACCTATTTTTTTCTCATGTAAGACAGTACTGGACATTTTTTTTTTCATACTAGACAGTTTTGATTGCTTATGCTTTATTTTACAATATATTGTACAGGATTTTTCTCAGATAAAATTAAAAAGATAAAATAACTCTTAGAATTCACCTCTACTACAGTTTTTAAGTGTGAATGTAGAGAAAAACCTGAACAATACGATTTTGGAGTACAGGAGTTATTGGCTTAAATAGGATATTGGAAGAAGAAAACTCTAATTAAGTACAGTTGCATCTCAGTTACTTGGCAATGTAAGAAGATGTGTTCAAAAGAAATAATATTTTTTGTAAAGTTAGAGACAATACCTTTAGTTAAAGAACTGATTTTTGAACATTATGTGATGTCTTCTATATGTTTCAAGATCATTATTACAAACATCAGTTATCTTTACCTTATTAGGCATTAGCTGTCTTATTAGCCACTCTGGACAGCACTAAGTGTAGTAGATGAGAATATTGTTTGCCATTCATTATTTCCTTCCTCTGCCCCGTGACCTTGCGGTCACTAGAGGCTGTGAAATATGTTGCCCTGCCCCATCCATGTTATGCCAAGGGACTTAGTTTGGTGAATGTGATATGGGTGGGTCTTAAGAGGTCTTAAGAAACATTGTGTATTTCTGTTTGCTTTCTTATGCTCTTGTTATCTGTCAAAAGAAGAATATGCCCTGGAGAGCCGCTGGTCCCAGAAAGAGACCTGTGGAGCACACTGGAACCCAGCCCATAGCCTGGAGCCCAGGCAAGGTGACCCACAGCCTGACGCAGACCTGTCCCACAGATCTGTGAGCAAGTAAGATTACTGTTGCTGCTTTTCTGAACCATAAAATTTCAGTATTAGTTCTCTAATACACAAAGATATTATTCATAAACCAAAAACTTCATTTTTGCTGACTTCAGCTTATATTACTCTATAAGCCATGAATAAGGCATGAAGCTTCTTATTGAAAATTGATGGTGGTAAAAGTCACTTAGATTTTATACATGAATAATGCAGAGTGAAGCTGTAAATTGTAAAAATTCCTGAGTCTTTTCTATATGAAGGATCAGTCTTTCCTCTGGATTAGATGGTTCCAGGAAGCACCTGTTGCCGCAAATGTAGTTGCTACTAATTTGATGAGGTTTGGAATTTCTTTAACAGAGTAGGGCAATGTGTTTTATTTCACCATTAGAGATAAAGTTTAAAGTAATTAAACCAATGGGGAGAAATAATTATTTTTTGGTAGATTGGCTCCAAAACTGGGCACCAACAATCCCTCCGATCCCTGTACATATTGCTGTTCCTCTCATCAACAGATGGAGTCTATATCCCCTCTTCATAATCTGTGTTGGCCTTCTGACTTGCCTGACCCATAGAATGTGGCAAAAGTGGCCCTATATCAGTTCTGGAACTAGGGCTTTAGGGACCTTACAGCTTCTACTTTTACTGTTCTCATAGCTAGGTACCATGTAAGAAGTTCAATCTTGATGGAAAGAGAGGACTAGCCAGTCTCCAGCAGTTCCTGTTCACCCCACCTGAGGAGCCAGAGATGTAATTGATGCCATCTTGGATGTCCGGCTACAGCCCAACTCCCAGCTAAATACATTTATTAGAAAAGCTTACCCTGAGAACCCTGCAAAATGACTATCACTCCATAACCCCCTTTTATACCCTGCCCTTTATTTTTTTGCAGCACTTATTTTCCTCTGGCATTGGTTTATGTTCTGTCTCCCTTCATTAGAATGTAAGCTGCTTGAGAATAAGAATTTTGGGTCACTATAGCACCCCCAGCTCCTGGAAGATATCAATCTGCTTAAGGCTGTCTTTCCGAAGCCTGAGCCTTAGCTATTTATACATTATTCTCTTGGCAGGTAAACAGACTAAATATTTAGGGGCCAATATTTTCAGCTTCACTGAAGCATTTAATTTAATTGATTACACTTGGCTTTTACAGATAATGAGGACTCCCCAGTTGTAAATTGCTCAGATGACTATTCTCAATGGATGATGACATAATTAAGCAATAGCTTGTTTTGAATGAGAACTGTACACAATGTATACTTCCTTTTTCTTGTTAATAAAATTATTTAGAAAAATTACAGAATATCATTATTGAAAAGCAGCGGGTGTAAGAGAGGATACTAGTTGTTTTGCGGTCATTTAGAGATTGGTCTCTCTAAATCTTAGTATTAAGCAGTTAACATTGGCCACTGTATTAGTTCTTTTCTGCTGCTTATAACAGAATACTTGAAACTGGGTGATTTATAAAGAAAACAAAATTTACTGCTTACAGTTCTGAGGCTGGGAAGTCCAAAATCCATCTGGTGGTGGCGACAGTAACCGAGGGGTCTCACATTGCAAGATGGTGGAAGCAGAGAGAGAGCAGAGAGAGATAGAAAGACTCTTTTTTTTAAAGCCCCCAGAACCACACCCCATCACCATTTTAACCATTTCACCACTGTGTGGTCCTACAATCTGATCCCCTCTTCCAGGCTCCACCTTTCAATTACCATGAAAGAGTTTCCCACCCACTTAACAAGTCACAGTGGAGGCTGTTTCTAATACATAAAACTTGGGGGACACATTTCAAGCTTCAGGGAGTTTGGGGGAGGACATAATTCAATCCACTACAACCGCAAAATTTAATTAGTTTCAGCCAATATTGACTAATAATAACAACAGTAGATTAAAATGATTAAACATATTGGGTAATAGGTAGCACGAAGTTTACTCTCCTTCTAAATCATGAAGTGCTTCTGACTTGGGCAAAGTTAAGTCCATGAGAATTAGATCTGAATTCACTTTCCCTGTTAGTTCAACATTTGATAGAAATGTTTTTGTGAATGTTCCAATTTATCTTTTCTGGCCAAGTATAATTGGGACACGTGCAAAGTATAGACTGTTCCAGTCTATATCTGTAGAAAATCTATGTATCTAATCTTGATCTCCCTTTGAACTTCAAGTGTCTATATTCAACATAGAATATTGCCAGCACATAGTAGGTACTCAGTAAGAATTTAATGAATAAATCAAAGAACAAATAAATGACTAATACTTTGTCTCATGTTTCTGGAATATCTCTCGTAATTGACATTGGAGTGTTCTTTAATTCAGCCTGACTATATTTTAACTGTCATGTTTAGTTCATTTATAGTTATGTTGATTGTTAGATTTAAAATTATTTTTACCATTTTAGTGATTTTGAAATTATTGTCATTTCTATGCATGTTTAATTTTCTCTCTTTTTTTGTTTGTTTGTTTGTTTGCTATTGGATTGCTGAGTTTCCCTTATTTACAGTTTTTTCCTCTACTGATTTGGAAATTATAATATACCAGAGGCATAGCCACTTTATCCATAGCTTAGTTTGTTAGTCTAAGCAGAAGGCGTATATGTTGTATAACTTAAAAAAAAGTAGCTTTGAGCTCCTTCATTTACCACACTCTCCCTTGTCAATTTGTAAAATTCAAAGGTACAAATGCTGGCATTTTTTAAGTGCAACTTTTAAAACTAAACAAAACTTTATACTCAAGCACATCACAACACAAATGGAAACTTTGAAGGTGAAAGTACATAGTTAAAGAACAAGATTATCTTAGGGCAATCTAATTGTAAGCAGTATTTCTTAAGAAACTTTTAAACTAACACTGATGCCTGGGCCTCATTCCAATCCAATTAAATCGTAAACTTGGGTGGGGGAAGCAAGTGCCTTAGGTGACTCTAATGTGTAGTCAGAGCAGAGCGTCACTCGCTAGAACATGCACATGCCTGAAGTGGCAACACCTAGTATCTTATCCCAGATTTCTTTCTGTAGTATTTTCAATCTCTAACTTTCTGTTTATGCCAAACAAAATTTCACAGCATTCTTATTTTCCACAAAGTACTTCTTCTCACTATCTGTAATTCCTACTCATTAGAAATTATTTTGGATTAACAAATGTTTTATATTTTAACACAGATGTCGTCTATAAAGGTATGAGTAGTGGTGTGTTGGCATGTATTTAAACACTGATTTTCAGGGTGGGGGAGAGTGGGGGAAACCCAACTTGTAGCATTTGCTAGTTTCCCTGGTGTAAATATTCCCACCATCATCAATTTCAAGCTACCACCTAGATGCCACTAAAGATGGAATCAGAAAGAGATATGTACAATCAGAGTTCACGTACCTGTAAACCTGCTCCAGGGCACCACTGAATCAAGGCTTCCTATTAATTTATAGAATGATTGATTCACCTCCTCATTTCATGAATGAAGGATGCAGAGGGTTTAAGGGACTTGTTCTAAATTAAACAATTAATAAAACAATGTTTGTAATTAATATTGAAGCACCATGTGAGATGGAACTCTAAAACATATGTCTAAATACACGTACACACACAAACATATTAAGGGTCTCAATGAACCTAATATTATTTATGTACTGATTTTCTTTTTTTCTGCTAAGGAATGATGTCTCTTTATTACTTAGTAAGTGCTTATATATAATAAGGTATGTTCCTGCTTTATCTGTTATTCTCTATTTTTTCTGTCTACTCTTCTGTAGACTACAAATTGTTTTTATATTTGCTAGGAAATTCTGCCTCAGTACCCCTCTTTTGAAAATATGTCTTGGTTATTTTTTATATACCTTTCCAGATTTTAAAAACATATTTAAAAATTTTCCCAAAGAAAAATAAGTTCTGTTGGTCAACAGAAGTGCTAGGCATCTATAATTAAAAATTTATTGTGTGTTTTCAAACGTCTAGAAGAGAGGAGCTCCAATGCTCTCATTACAAAGAAATAATAAATTTTTGTGATGATGGATACGCTAATTACCCTGATTTGATTGTCACTCATTCTATACCTGTATCGAAATACAACTGTACCCCATAAGTATGTACAATCAATATGTTAATTAAAAAATATAATAAATAAAACATTGAATTGTACACTTTAAATGGGTGAATTACTAGATATGTGAATTATACCTCAATAAAGCTGTTGTAAAAAAATAATTAATTAAAAAAATTTTTCCCAAGGAAATTACTGGTAATTTTGATTGGGATTAACCAATTAAATACATAATTTAAAAATTAATATTAATTTAAACATCAAGAATTTTTATCAGTAGAATTTTAATTCATTTATTTTTCTTGTCATTATGAGTGGGTTTCTTTCTTTGTATTCAGAAAAACTGATAATTTTTATTGACAAAATTATTAATTGTGTTTCTTGGCCAATTAGCTTATTTCTGAAGTATAAAAACATATGAATACAACATAGTAAGCCATATATATGTTCACACCCATAAATATACTTGTACAGTACATTTGATCCTCATTATTCTCAGATTATATATTTGTGAATTTGCTTACTCACTAAAATTTATTTGTAACCCCAAAACCAATACTCCTGGTTCTTTCATGGTCATTCAAGATTATTTGTGAACATGCGGAGCTATGAGGAATTTGAGTCACTTGATCAGGCACGTTTCCAGCTGAGGTCAAATGAGGCAGCATTCTGCCTTCCTGTTTCACCTCTTACACCTTAAAGAAGTGTCCTTTTCCCAGTCCATTTAGTGCCATGTTTCTTTCACTTTTGTGCTTTATGTTGGTGATTTTTTGTTTTAAATGGCTCCCAAGCATAGGGCTGAAGTGCTGTCTAGTGTCCCTAAACAAAAGCAGGCTTAATGTATCTTATGGAGGTGAAAATACATGTGCTGGCTAAAGCCTTGTTCAGGCATGAGTTACAGTGCCATTGACCTTGAGTTCAATGTTAATGAATCAACAATATGATATATTCAGGAAAAAAAGATGAAATTCACTGATTTATATGTGAATCTGCTCTAGAAAGTCCTAAAGAAACATCTATACTGCTTGATAAAGTTATGAAAAAGATTTTTAAAAGGCTAAATTTGTGAATTCATGAGATAATAATCAATAAAAAAGTGAAATGAACATCTCTATTGTGAGTTCAAAAACCAAAGAAATTTATAGACATGTGCCAGAGTCAGGAAAATGTTAAATCCTTCATGACTAGAGTTTTATTATAAAGAAATACTACAGGTATTTATTTATAAAATAAATAGATATAGATATAGATCAGTTAATAAATGTTGTGACCAGAGGCTTGTAGAAACTTAGCCCTGCATTTTACCCAGGAGCAATAGCGCAGTATCCACTAATTCAATGTTCAAAGTGACTTTATAGAACACAACTACTGTGAAAAACAAGAATCAGCTCTACATGATTATGTGTGTGTGTGCGCGCATGCATGTGTGGCCACGCATGCTAAAGGAAACATTACCTAGTGTTCCATAACCATTATACAAGCAAGAACAATTTTTCTATTTATTTCAACATATATTTTACAGTTTAAGTAGCTGATTTTTATGTACTTTGTATTCAATGTGTATGTGTGTGTTTACATGCACACACAGATAACAGATAAAATATTCATCTAAAATATTTCCCACATGATTATTTATTATTATCATCATCATTATTTATTATACCATTATTTCTTTTAATGATTCCTTATTTTACTGTAGTATGGATAAATATACTTACGTATCTATTTTCCTGGTGTTAAAGTGGTTGTTTCCAAGTTTCTCATGTTTAATGTAGAATGTACTTCATTTTCTGCATATGGGATTATTTCTTAATGATGAATTGTAGGAGTTCTTTTCCACTCTGTAAAAATGTTTCAATATCTCTTCATGAAAAGCTTTAATAATTTATGTTCTCATTTTTCATACAAATGTAAAAGTAAAACAATCATCTTGAAATTCCTATAAGACAGATTAGAAATACAGTGCTTCTGTGTCACCTTTTGGAATAATAGAGTCCCACTACCCCCATAATTTATATAATTTTATTAATTTAACACAAGAGTTCATTCTTATCTGATTTTTTTCTATTTTCATTATTTAACTTTGGATGCAAATTTACAGCTAATTAGTTTAACTCTGTATGTTTATTAGATTCGATGCTGAAAGTCAATCCTTTTCAGTAATAATAATTTGGATAATTGCTAATTTTTATTAATTTCTCACTGGCTTTAGCAGATCTTTTTGAAATTAATCATTAAAGTGATTTCTATCTTTACATCTTTAACTGTCACACCTAGATGATGTATGAGTGGATACCCATTTTTTACTTCAAAGTTCTACAAAGTTCTTCTATAGTTAGGTGTTGACAGATACATTGTGAGGTCAACTGGATATTTTCCCCATTGTACATATGCTGTTTATGTAGTTTTTGTTGTTCAAATATTTGGATCAAATTGCTGGAGTTGGTGGCATATCATCCCATATATTCAGATGTGTTTTCACCAAATTCTAAGAATTAACTGTTTAACATTTAAAAAATAATTTATATATATATATATATATATATATATATATGTTCATTAAAAATCCCATTAATATCCCAATTAAACATTTTTGTTGATGAAAAATTACAGAACAGTTATTTCTGGAGGAGTTTCCTCTCTACAGTACATTTTCTATAATTTAGTTTTGCTTGCAAATGTGGACAAGAACCTACCAGGGAACTCCCTCTCAAGGGGATCATCGCTTTGAGGCCTATAGAGAGGATGTGTTATCCTGGTTCCCTGGAAGTAACAGAAAAGCAAATTATAAAAAGTAATTATAGCCTCCAGTCGAGGTGGCAGAATAGACAGTTCCCAGTGTCACTCTCTCCCACAAATCAACCAACTTACAACTATAAAAAAGCAATGACAGCCAAGCTGGGTCCACTAGAGCCCAGGGGAAGAGGAGGAGAGACCTACAGAATGCATGAAGGCAGGAGAAGCAATGATGAGAGAAAGAAAAAACCTCTCAGACCATTTCGAGCCCCAGCCGCTTCCAGACTGGAGCTGCTGAGCACACAGAGCAGGAGTTGGCAAAAGCCAGAATGATGCCTTTTGGATGAAGTTGCTTGGAGGTGGCAGGGTAGAAGAGTGCTATGGTGGCCCCCAGGCCAGCAAGACCACCAGTAGGGTTCCCATGGACCCACATAAAAGCAAGGAGCCACAATAACTAAAAAAAAAAAAAGAGCCACTCAGAGGCCAGTGAGTCATCACAAGGTATCTACGCACAGCCTGTCCCGTGGGAAGTGTTTGCAACACCGGCATTGGGGGAGATGGGCCAACTGGGAGAACACTGGGGCACAGCAAAGACAGCTGATCTGCCTCCTAATCAGAAAAGAACCACTCAGAGGAGACTGGTCGGGAATATAGAATTGTATGGCATGCAGTTTGATGAAAAGACTCAGGCCCAGACCAGAGTTTCTACACAACTCAGGTGCACTGGATCCCTCGAGAGCTGGAAGTACCTACAAAGTCAACCATTAAAACCTGAGCTGCACAAAAGGCCTTCCCTAGGGAATCAGCTGCAAAGCAGCAATTTAGCTCAACCACAGAGCTCAAGTACTGGTCCCCACAGGAAGTTCCCTCATTTTAGAAGTAAGCAAAGGACAACAAGTTAGTTCCAATGCAGAGTTTAATGGTGGGAACAGCAAATAACCAACACAAATGAAAGAAAAAACAAAGTACCCACAATCAGAGAGGAAGTTTGATATTAACTGGTAAAGGTCTCAATTCACCAAGGAACACATATAACACCTAGAAGGACTGCAAGTTCCCTGGACTACCAAGCCAGAAAGGTGGGAGGGCCGGGAGCCTCAGCAATGCCCCCTGACACCCACAATCAATCCCAAGGGTGGGGGACAAGAGCCTTAGCCATGTCCCCCTACATGCACAGCCAGCCCAGCCGTGACCACTGAGCTGCCACAGAAAGCATCCTAGGCTCTCCCAGCTGGGATGGTAGAGGGTCTCAGGCCTCAGCCATGCCCTCCCGACACCCACTGCCAGCCAAGCGGCAACCACCGAGGAGCTGCCACAGGAAGTGCTCTGGGCTCTTCCAGCCCAGGGCAGTGGGGGGTCTTAGGCCTCAGCTGCACCCACCTGACATGTGCAATCAGCCCAGCAACAGCCACCAAGCTGAAGCAAGAAGGGCCCCAGGTTCCTGAGCGGGGATGGTGGGGGCAAGGGTTTTTGCCACACCTCCCTGACATCTGCACTCAGCCCGGCAATGACCAAGTGACCGCTGGTAGCCCCACTTCTCCTCTGTGGGAATGAGGGGGATGCCACAGGACTCAATCCCACCCCTCCTCCTTCCTCCTTCTTCCATCCCATTTCCTTCCCCTTTCCCCCTCCCCCTCCCTCTCAAGTGCTCTGTAACAACATCCTAGAATGTAAAAAATAATATTAATAAAATTACATTTTCTTTAAAAAAATGTGGACAGAACAAGATAATAAGTTAATATAAGATATTTTAAACTATTAACATAAACTACTTATGTGATTGGAATACTTTTATACTAATACTCATATTAATGCCATTATTTCTATTATTTCTTTGCACAATCTCTTTTTCTCCACCAAAATAAAATATGTTCATTGTAAAAAAAAAAAAAACATAGTAAAAAATAATAACTTCAGTTTCCTCCAAGAAGTTGTTATTAAATTGCCTAATAGTAATATTATTTATTCTTTTGGACCCTTTTGCATTTCTTGTAAAGCATAAATACTCTGTTTACGTTATCTGTATTTGAGGTCAATCTTATTAACTAAAATACAATCCTATACATTTTATGGTCAACCATAATTCTGAAATTATGCTTATCGTTGTGTACAGATGACGGTTTCAATGTAACTCTTTATATTGTAGGCAAACCAGGATAGCTAATCATATTATTAAGTAACATGTAACTTACCTCAATTTATTTCCCTAAGGAAAAAATAACACTCAAGGTAAATTAACAATTTTCTCACACAAACCTCTCTGAGTGTCTCTTTGTCCACATAACAACTTTAAAACGATAGGCAAATGATGGTCCTTAATGGTGAGTGTGATCCTCAAAATGGGCTACTCAATGTCTTTAGGGTGCAGACCTTAAGGAGATGTGCTCAAGACAGTTCATATTTCCTCATCAACTCCTCAGCGTTTGAGATTAGGCCATCAGCCTCCATCAGCCTTTGTTTCTTTCAGCTACCATTCACACATTGTTATCCACTTCTGCCCAGACTGTAGTATTTCTTATGATGCTGTTTATAAGACAATGCGTAGCAATCCCTAATAAGCTATTATTGCCATCTGTTTTCTCCACCAATTTCAGAACATTCACCTGCACGGAAGATTCATAAAATTTGCATTTTAACACCCAATGTGATCATTTTTCTTAGAATTTTTGATGTCTTTCCAGTACAGTACTGTTTTTTGTACCTGCTTTGCCAGCCATAGAAGTTTATAATGTTTCCCCAGAATACAGCATAAAGGCACACACTAAACTAGAATGAAAAGGAGTAGAGAAAAAGTCACTAAATTGGACAAAGTCCACAATGGCACTCCTTTTGGCTGAGAACATAAGCCATTTTTCACTCCCTTTGAGCAGGGATGAGAAAAATATTTAAATGCAATCTTCAGTACAATTTTATAATATTGTGGAAATCAATTAAACTTTAATGAATTAATGTTGTTCTTTAGCAACAATAAACAAATTTAAAGCTGTTGTATATATTATAACATATGCACTTATCAAAATTAAAAGTGAAATTATGTCTATGAACATGTAAACTGTCTGTGGTATGACTTCAACCTGTCTTTCTGGGATTTTTCTTTTCCTTTATGAAGCAGGTTATGTATTGCCATCAGTGGTATAATGGTAACTGTTTAACAACCAGCTTTCTGGGGGGAAAAGAAGTCCTGATTTTTAGTGTTCGCCAGTTTCTGTGGTGTGAATACTGCATGGCTGATTTCAAGCATGCTCCTTTGGGCAGAGGTGTGCATAATCAGCTCTCAAGATTCTAAACAAGCCAGTCCCAGAACAGCCCTGGATATACTGGACTCATTTTGGAGTTTTGTTCTACTATTTATGAATTATGTGATTGGAGTGAAGCTACTAAATCCTTCCACCTATAAAACAAAATTTACCACATAGAGGGTTTTGAGAAATAGAGATGCTGTATACAAAGCAATATGCACGCTAGCAAATAATGGACATTCCCTGAATAGTATATATTGTTATTGTTTTTACATCCCTCTATCTTCCTTAGTCTACTCAGGCTAATGTAACAAAATACCCCACAATGAGTGGCCTAAACAAAGACATTTATTTTTTCACAGTTCTGGAGGCTAGAAGTCCAAGATCAAGATGCCATTAGGATTGTTTTCTGCTGAGGCCTCTCTTCTGGCTTGCAGACAGCCACTCTCTCATTGTCCTCATACAACCTTTCCTCTGTGGGCTGGTGTCTCTTCCACTTCTTATAAGGACACCTGTTCTATTGGATTAGGGGCCCAGCCTAAAAACATTATTTAACCTTAATTATCTCTTTAAAGGTCCTATCTTCAATACAGTCACCTTGGAGGCTAGGGATTCAACATATGAATTTTGGAGGAACACAATTCAGTCCACAGCAATGCATGCACATCCTCTGGTTTTTTCCTATGTACTTGCTATTTCCCAAGCACTTGTTATGTTTGGTTTGTTCTTGTCATTTTCTTTGTTTTGTTCTTGCTATTTTCCCTAACTATATGTCACACTGATAGATAAGCTCAGTTTGACAAATCCCAGTTTATCAAAGTCCATCTTACCTACCACTTTCTCCAGAAATATCTTCCTGCTCATCCCAACAAAAATAATCTTTCTCACTTTGTCACTCAAAGAGCTTTGGATGTATCTTTCCTATAATACTTATGTTTATTTCTGACAAATGATATGCCATATTTCACCAATTCTAACATGCTGATTTTTCTCCACTTTAACATCCCTGAAATGTTTTGTTATGATCTTAAGGGAGAATAAAGATGAGGACTGTCTTATCAACTAAAATACTTTAATAACACCTCACATCACTGGCCACTGTTAATAATGTAACATAGGAATATTTCTTCAAACACTCATTTAGACAGTGCTTTCTTATATACCATTATATGCTTTATAAGTATAAAAGTTAAAAGTGAAATTATGTCTATGAATATGAATTATTCTTCACAGGTAAAATTTCTGAAAAAATTGTTATTTAGTACATATTTTAGT
The DNA here is from genome assembly GCF_000696425.1 of Galeopterus variegatus. Classification (NCBI taxonomy): domain Eukaryota; kingdom Metazoa; phylum Chordata; class Mammalia; order Dermoptera; family Cynocephalidae; genus Galeopterus; species Galeopterus variegatus. The sequence continues at coordinate 33,412 of NW_007736541.1, forward strand.
TCATAAAACAACTTGCAAATCAAATTCCAGCTCATATAGACCAATCTAAAATTGGGAGAAATGATTAATTTTCTCTATTAGTCCATTTCTGTTGCTTATAACAAAATACCTGGAACTGAGTACTTTGTAAGAAAATGAAATTTTTTGCTTACAGTTTCTGAGGCTGGGAAGTCCAAAGTCCAAGGAACACAGCTGGTGTAGGTTTTGGTCATGGTGACAGTAATGGCAGGGTATCACATTGTGAAAACGGTGGAACAGAGAGAAAGAGATTCTCCTCTCTCTTCTGTTAAAGCCCTCAGAACCATGCCCCTGACCACCATTACTAATCCATTCACTACAGCACGGTCCTAGAATCTAGTCACGTCTTCAAGGCCCCACCATTCAATTACCATAATAGGATTTCCTATCCTCTTAATAGTCACATGGGGACCACGTCTCTAATAAAACTTGGGGGACACAATTCAAGCTTCGATGAGTTTGAGGGGGACACTCAATCTACTACACTTTGTATGTGTGTGGTTTTTAATTAAAAGTTAAAGAAACCCAATTCAAATAAGCTAAAGAAAAAACAAATTCATGTTGATTGAGATTAAAATATGATATTCAAAATGGTGAAATAATGACTCATGTAAATATAAAATAAACATGTATCTAAGGGGGTGTGATGTTGGTCTAAAACTGGCTAATGTCTTACATGGCAATAAATCTTTGGGATTTGAGGATCCAAAAAGAAAGGAAATTTTTTGTATTTGTACTGGAAAAAAAATTTACAACAAAAAACTTATATAACCTCACTCCTTATGTAGTGGTAAAATAGGCAGTAAATAGGAATGGCAAGTCCAAAAGTGAACTGAACAAACTTTCAGTAATCTCTTTTGCCTATTTCTAAGTTTTAGATAATTTTTTTTTGACATCTGCCTGGCTCCATAAAGAATTTGAGTTTGTCGCCAGCAGTATAGGGGCTGAAAATTGTTGCTGGAAAAAAAAAAAAAAATAGAAACGGTGTTTGAAAAAAGGAAAATACTTTTTTTCTTTTTGAAATCCTTGTAGATGTTATCAGTAGAAAGTAATAAAAGCATATTTAAGGATTTCTTTGGGGATAAGCACTTCTTTGTGGTCGCTTCCATGGGGAGAGTTACTGTCTATCGTGTAATACCGAGGTCCTGGACTCGGGATGGATTGGAAGAGTGTCCAAGCTAAAAGACAATCAGGAACACAACGGCAATCTTCTCTTCAAAATTTAACTGAACATTTTTTTCCCATGACAAATTTAAACATAGGGACTGGAGAATCAGAAGATCTCTAGAGCAGAGTTTTCAACCAGTTTTATTTACTTAGTTTTTCTAAAATGTGTGTTCTACTCGTTATGCTGTCGGTGCCATATGCAACTCACCAAATGAGTTTGCCAACACCCAAAGTATTCAACATCCTGTTCAACTAGGTGAATGCAGTGATACTCCACTTGGATGCCACTGCAAAGAAAAATTGCTGTAAGAGGTTCCAAATGCTTATTCTCCATTTCTATACTTATCTTGTCATGGCCTGGTGATAAGCAGTTAAGGGGCCTGGTACTGGACTGTGGGTCACACCTTGAGTAGCTCTGCCCTATCTTGGGAAATTAACACCAAAAAGCCCTGGCATTTCTGAATCTTTTCTTCTTTATGCTTCATTACTTCATTTGACAATGTTTTGATGTTGGCTGTCATCTCAGGAATATTGCCTCTGCTTTTATAATGTAGTCACCAATGTAGCCAATAAGAATAAGTTTTCTCAGAAAGACTAACAAACTTTATATTGAGTTTTTTGTTCATTATTTGAATAAAAGTGATAGATTTCTAATTTGCATTCCGACCATCAGAGTATAAAAAGTCCTTTTCTCCACATTTTTGCCAACACTCGTTATCTTTTTGTTTTTTGATAGTACCTGTTCTGACTCGTGTGAAGTGGTATTTCACTGTAGTTTGGATTTGCATTCCCCTGATGCTTAGTGATGGTGAACACTTTTTATATATTTGTTGAATCATTTGTCTTATTTTGAAAAATGGTTATTCAGGCCTTTTGGCCATTTTTCAATTGGATTTTTTTTTGTCATTGAGTTTTTTTGAGTTTCTTATATATTTTGGATATTAACCCTTTTTCAGATGTATAGTTTGCAAATATATTCTCCTGTTCTGGGTTGTATCTTTGCTCTGTTGATTGTTTCCTTTGCTGTGCAGAAGCTTCTTCATTCAATGTAATCCCATCTGTCTGTATTTGCTTTTGTTGCCTGTGCTTTTGAGGTTTTATCAAAAAAAAAAATACAAAAAAAAAACTTCTGCATAGGCCAATGTCATGACATATTCCCTGTATGTTTTCTTCTGGTAGTTTTGTAGTTTCAGGTCTTACATTTGACTCTTTAATCCATTTTGAATTAATTTTTGTGTATAGCCATTATAAAAAACAGTATGGAGGTTCCCCTTAAAATTAAAAATAGAACTACTATATGATCCAGTAATCCCACTGCTGGGATTATATTCAAATAAGTGAAATCAGTATGCTGAAGGGATATTTGCACTCCTATATTTATAGTAGCACTATTCACAATAGCCAAGACATGGAATCAACCTAACTACCCATCAATGGATGAATGGGTAAAGAAAATGTGGCTTATATCATAATTGATTATTATTTAGCTATAAAAAGAATGAATTCCTGTCATTTGTGGCAACACAGATGAATCTGGAGGACATTATGTTAAGTGAAATAAGCCAGGCACAGAAAGACAAATATTGCATAATCTCACTTGTATGTAGAATCTAAATAACTGTTCGCATAGAAGTAGAGAGTAGAATGGTGGTTACCAGAAGATGTGGAGAGAAGAGGAGGGGGGAGGGGGACAATGGTGAGGAATTGAGCAAGTACAAAGCCAAAATTAGAAGAAATAAGTTTTGGTGTTGAATCACACAATAGGATAACTAGAATTAACAATATTGTATATTTCAAAATAGGTGGGGAATGTTTTTGAATGTTCTCTTCAAAAAGATAAATGCCTAAGATAATATATATGCATATTAATTACCCTGATTTGATCATTATACAATGTATACATAATCAAAATATTGTGTTGTATACATAAATACATACAATTAAAGTTTTAAAAAGGAAGGATTTCTAATTAGTTAAAACAAAGTTTCAAAAAATCATAGAATTTATAATACTACTTTCTTACCCATACCACTTGGTTATTAGACCTTTTTAACCTTAAATATTCATCAAATGGACATATTGGCCAATGAACTGTAAGGAGAAAACTATTTAAACTACAACAGATTTGTATATCAAGGTAAGTTGAAGCTTTATAAAAGTGCAAATTGCATTAAATTTAAGCATTAGTGTTTGCTAATCTCGAACATTTTAATAACCCTTCTCTAAGAGCACTGAACTTTAATAGTTACTGGAAAAAAAAAAAAAGCCCTTTGGTCCCTTGATTTCAGTTTTTTGAACCTGGGTAATTATCTTTACCGTTACTTTTTATCTGGATCAAAACATACTATGAAAGAAAAGGATTGAAATTGATCCAAAGACCGCTGGAAATACATTCATCAGTAAATAGATCAAACAAAAATCCTGAAGCAGCTTTGATTTTGTAGAGTGGGAATGGTAGTAGGTTATAAGGGATAAGCATAATAAAGTGATACAGTAGGTTTGAAGGTAATAATTGTTAAGGAAAGAAGAATACAAATAGAGACGGGTTTGGGAATTGAGTTTAAGGGAGATTGAGAGTAGCAAGTGTGGGTTATGGGGAAGAGCATGTTGAGATATTAACAAGAGTGATTAGTATTCACTTTGCTGAGATGATGTAATCTGAGCAGATTTGAAGAAGGTGACATAGCTAGGGAAATAGCATTTGACAAAGGACCTGCAGATGCAAGACCTTGAGTCAGAGATGTGCCTGACATGTTGAAAGATTAGCAAACAGTAGACAGAACAGTCGGAGAAGAGCTCAGAGAGATGTAGTGTGAGTGTGGGTAGGTGGTGGCCCCCTAACATCTCTTCTGTTTCATCCCTCCTTTGCTCTGGCCACTGCTGCTTCAGCTTGTTGGGCAGGGCTGGGTAGGTATCACTGCACATCTGGGGCTGCCATGGCTTGCTCCTGAGTAAACCCGGAAGTGTGAAGATACTATCTGCTGGAGCAGCCCATGACCAATTGGCGAAGACTGCGGGTGAATACAAATTCCTCCATCATGTTGTTAAATTAAAATGGAGACCAAGTCTGAAGAATCCCTGAGCAGACAAAGCCAGTTAGGCTTTATAAGTGACCTTAACCTTGCTTGATTTGCAAACATAAGCAAAACTTAATGAACTATTTCTTGTAAATGCCAATGTTAAAGAAAAACATAAATCAAGCTCAACTAGTAAGCAACAACCAATAATCTTATATAGCTAGAGACTTTCCAACAGGATGGACCAACTGTATATTGTAACCAGTAAAATATTTCCTCTGTTTTACTTCCGCATGTGTCCTATGAAAGCCTCCCCTTTGCATTTCCTCAGTGGAATGTCTGAACCACTTCTGGTTTGGAGCTGCCCAATTCGTAAATTGCTATTTACTCAAATAAACTATTTAAAATTTTATTGTGCCTCAGTTTACTTTTTAACAATATCTAGGCACAGAGTATCCATGACCTCAGAGGGGCCTAGCAGGTTTGAGCTATAGTTGCCCACAGAGGTAACCAGCTAAATAATGCATCTTTGGACTGTTTCTCTTCTCCATTTTACTGTTTCTAGTTCCCTTACTCTAGTTGCCTGAAATTACTTTCAAAATAATAAAGTTCTTGCTTGTAAGCACTTGGCTGAGGCTCTGTTTTTTTGGATAATAGAACAAAGATAAAGCTGAGTGTCTAGGTCATTTAGAATCATGTAAGTCACTTAGGACTTTATAAAAACTTTAGCTTCCTTGGAATATAGGATTTGGGACCAAAGAGTGAGGTGATCTAACTCAGAAAGCAGAAATTGAGGAAAAAGAGAGTGTACTTTTTATCAACTAAATGAATGACTAGGTGACTGTAGGCAGCCAGCTGTTTGTCCCCACTGGCGAAAGTACAAACTCACAATTTTTAGTCTGAATAATCTCAGGGGAGTTTCAAACCAGATTCACAGCAACTGTGCTTAAAGTGCCCTTTCCTTAAGATTGGTAAAAGCCTTATATTCTTAGTCAAGTGGAAGAAACATAAATAGGCTCTTGGGAGTTTGTGAAAATAGATGAGGAGCTAAGCTGATCACAAATGAGAATATTTAATTTTAATTGTTTCAGCCCCTGGGTGTTACTATTATTCATAAAAGCAGAAAGTATTTTAAATATATGGAGAATGCAAGTCATTCAACAAAATTATGTTAATATCAAAAGGTTTGCTTTTTATTTCATATTTCCTTGAATAATTTTTAAAGAATTATTACCCAAGGCTTAATTCTTGAAAAATCTGTTGATGGAAAATAATCTGAATTGATTTTTTTTGTAGAAACACATAATCTTGATTTTTATTATATTACTCTTTAAGTCATATATTTATGTATTTTATTCTATTGCAACATAGCTTTTTCTTGAGTTTCTGATACCTTAACAGAAATGCTCTATACTTTGTCAGATACTCTTCAAAGTGACTCTCTTTTGGAATACCGACAACTTGAATCCTGAATGCTTCCTTTTCTTTCTCTGAATAGATAATTTAATCATTCAGGAGGTTTAATTTAACACTATGTGAAATGTTATATTTTATTTAATGTCTAAATGAAACATTTTGTGTAATTTAAATTACAATTTTATGTATCTTATTTTAGTTAAATTTTTTGTGACACTAATGTGTCAAGAACCATGAAGGGATTTTACCATGCTTGGAAGCTAACAATTTAGCCTGCCAGTTTCAGGGATACTGGCAGAAGGCCCAAGACACTTGAATCAGACACAAAACACTTTTTTGCTCAACGCACCACAAGCAGTATGAGCTCTATGTCTGCATCGGTGCCTGCCTCCCTGCCTCTTGCCGAGTCCCATGGGGGTGAGGTGCAGATAAGCACAAGTTGTTGGTGGCCATGCAGTGAGTTTGTGTCGTAGCTGGGAATCCAGAGCTTAGGAAAACTCAATCATTTTAAGTGGACTGCAAGCAAATTAGTCCAACTTTACACCGGAAGGAGACATTATCTTTAATATACTGAACAGTAAGCAAATCTGCCTTCCCCACTGGAGGGAGACAGTATCTCTATCTTCCAAGGTTGTTTGTTCACTCTGCAAACATCCCTGAAAGGATAGTCTGTAACAAAAAGCTGTGAGTGCCTCTGTTTACAAGATGTGAAGAAATGTCTGAGAACCGTGACATTGTGTTGTAATTGGTTTTTGTAATAGAAGTAATTCCTGCTGATAGCAAAAAATTAGCAGCTTGGAAAGTATACAAAATAAATAGGACTTTTTCACACAAATGAGACCGTAGAATTCTATGCTTGCCTTTTGCAATTAATTCTGTATCTTAAGCATTTTTCTCTATTAGGACATGAAGATATACCTCAATATTTTATTCAAACATATAAAACCATTGTATGGATGTATCAGAATTTATTGAATTCATCACTGATTAATGAATATTTAATTTTTTCAGCTTTCTGCTACTTAAAGTGTTACACTAAACTGCTTTATACATATATTTTGAATACTTTCTAGAGTATTGATGTGTGATTCATCACTAGGAGGTTGTTACTGGGTCAAAGAGTAGGTGGGATTTTAATTTGAAAGCTATGAAATGGATCTATTAGAATTCCATCAATTTCTTCTTTTTCCTCACAACTTTTCCAATTCAGGGTGTTATCAGTGGGATAGGCACAATAATGGTCCCCTAAAGATACCCATGTCCTAATCCTTAGAACCTGTGAATATGTAACCTTACATTGCAAATGTTACTTTGCAGGTGTGGTCAAATTAAGAATCTGCAGAGATGGTAGGTTATCCTGGATTATCTGAGTGCTCCAGTGTAATCACAATGGTCCTTATAAGTGAAAAAGGCAGAGAAGAAAATGTGATGAGAGAAGCAGAGATCGGAGTGATGTAATTCCTGTCTGGGACCATCAGTCAAGCAGTGCAGGCAGCCTCTAGAAGATGAAAAAGACAAAAACAAACGAAAAACCCAAACAAACACGTTCTTCCCTGGAGGCTCCCGAAGCAATGCAACCCTGCCAACACCTTAACTTTGGCCCCAAGAAATCCATTTCAGACTTTTAACTTCCAGAACAATAAAGTAATAAAAGTGTTTTTTAAGCCACTCAGTTTGTGGCAATTTGCTAAAGCAACAATAGAAAACTAATAAGCTATTTCTTAAAAAATCAATATTAATGAGCAAAAAGCATCATCTCATTTTTAAAATTTGCATTAATTTAACTATGGGTGAAAATGACTGTTCTTTAATGTGTTATTGTGTATTTTTTGGGGGGGGGTCTTTTCTTATTCAATTACAAGTGGTCTTTTTGTATTTAGGAAATTGCCTCTTTGTTATAAATCCTGGAAATATTTTTTACCATTGTGTTTTTTAGTGTGCCTTAGGATTATATTCCTGAAAACCACCCATTACCCACAGCTGCTGTTGAAGAGGTTGGCCTCACATGTATCTGCCAGTAGGTACCTGACTCAAGCTAAGCCAGTCGAATCCTCTGTCCTTGAAATTCAAAACTGGAATTCATGGTAAAACTAAGGCTGGGTCACTCATTTTCTACTGCATATACTTACATATATGCTAAAAGCACTAAGAACAAATTTACAGAGAAAGGAAATAAAACTGACAAGTAAGCTTCCTCTGCTTCTTCTGGCTGTGGGTTTTAAGAAAGTCCCTGTATCTGTTCAATCAATGCCACTTCTGGCTTTAGCTTGTTTGAGTAGGTTTATGTTTCTTACAACCAAACAATTCACAGAAAAGAAGATAGGTAATTTTAATATTCTTGAGTATTTTTTATTATCTAAGTTTTTATATTAAAGATATAGAATTTTATAATCAAATAAAAGAAATTTTCATTTAAAAATCTGAAAGAAAATACACAAGAACAAAATGGAAAACTAAACAGAATATAGCTCAATGGTCAAAATGAAAATATTTTTATATATATTTATAATGCATCTAAGTTCTAAAGTTTTGAGGTGGCTTAGAGTAAAATATATTTACTATAGGTAAAATAAATTTCAGAAGATAAAAATTAAGCCAGTTATAGAGATGGTAGATATTATGCCAGGAAACTAGGATAAGAAAATCATAGCAACTGAACATAAAATTTGATTGCGAGTTTTCTGGTAGCCAAGGGGGAAAGAAAGCACAGTGGATGATTTTCTATTTATTGTCTGATTAAAAGAAGCATCTCATTCCTTTAGAAAAGACTCATTTTCCCCTGGTTTTCAAGTCTGAATTGAACCTCTTCAATATATATTGTTATGGAATTATAGAATGTGACCATTAGAAAAGTCAAAAAGATAGTGTAATCTAAGACTAATTTTGCCCCTAGATATTTGTGACTTACCAAGGTAAAGCAATATGCCTTGAGTTAGACAGAAATAAGAGCATTTTGGTAGATGATGCAGAAATGTTTTCTTACATGACCGCCTCTTTATATTACACTATTTAAATTACCATTTTTGGAAGTCATTTCTAGAGTAATACAAGTAAATAATCTTGGTATGGAGCTTTGCAATTATATAAATATAAAGTTTAGAAAACCGAAAGGATGGCTACTTAACATGCATTTTGTTTTATCTTTTTCAAAAATAAAGTTTCTAGTTTGGTCTTGAATTGGTTGCTCCTATTGTTATCAAATAAGACAATTAATCTCTCAATGAGTACCTAGAGTTCAAATATTTTGTGTCATTGATTAAAGTGAGAGTCGTGGGCTCTAAATGGCAGATGAATAGAGGGCAAAGTAATGTTCATATCATAAAGAAAATTAAAGAACTTTATTTGTACTATTGTCCAAGTAAAAGGTATATCCACCTATCCACTTATGGGCAAAATTATGTGTGTGCAATGAGGCGGGGAAAAACCCAAAAAACACAGAGTTAAAATGTGGACTTAAAAAGTGAATCCATGCTACTCAAGCATTAAGACTAAAATTTATCAAGATGAACCCATGAGAAACATTTTTGATTTGTTTGTTTATAACATAAAATTCAAAGGTGGTTTAAAAAAAAAATTCTGGGAGATAATATTTGTGCGGTAAAAAATATAAGAGTATACCAGGGCATAACATATTGACATGAATCTTGTCCAACTTCACACAGTTATCTTTTTTTTTTTTTTCCTTTTTAGCAGAACATTAAGCTTCATTTGAATGGTTTAAAGGTCTGAATTTTTAAGCGTTCTGAGGAAAAGCAACAGTTCATTTCCATTCAACAGATATTACCTTCCTATTACTGCCAAAAACCAAGGTCATGGAGGTGATTTGGCCAAAGTCCCAGTGTAATTAGAGTCACTGCAGGTAAAGTGAAACGTTTTATTATAACTCTCATTTTCCAAATGACTTCTTGACTAAATGGTTGATCAAACATAAACACAGGCTGCCTGGGTAATTGTGGTCTCTGTGAGAACAAATGAAAGAAATTTAAGAAACAAGCCTGTTCACAGATTCTTGGCTGAATGACAATCCATTCTTGATTGAATATGTAACAAGGGAGTAAAAATGACAGATAAACATGAAAAAAGGGAAGAATGGAGACTTAAAGACTTATGCATGGTCTTCATTGACAACGTCACATTAATGGTAATAGAAAGTGAGAAGAAACAAAGATAGAATTTAATATGCAGATCTTATGCCAAGCCAATACAAGCCTGTTCACAGATTCTTGGCTGAATGACAATCCATTCTTGATTGAATATGTAACAAGGGAGTAAAAATGACAGATAAACATGAAAAAAGGGAAGAATGGAGACTTAAAGACTTATGCATGGTCTTCATTGACAACGTCACATTAATGGTAATAGAAAGTGAGAAGAAACAAAGATAGAATTTAATATGCAGATCTTATGCCAAGCCAATTGTTGCAAGAATCAATAAAGCATGGCATGATATTAAAATGCTTTCAAAGAGAGAAGAGTTAGCACAAGTCAACATGGGGACAAAGTTGGTGAGAATATTTACATACTTTAAGAGTTTAGAGAGTGAAAACATGAGTTGGGAAATGAAAATATAACAAAATCACACTTATTTTTTTTTTATAAAACCTGAAAACATCAAAAATAAAAATAAAAATACAAAAGTATAGTTAGTCTAGTTCCAACAATTACTTTTGTAATTATCTATCCCAAATAAATAATGGAAAATAAATATATGTGTGTCCATGTGTGTATGTATGTAGGTACACATACATATACACACAGAGATATGTACATATATATCTGGCTTTAATTTTAGTATTGTTTACATTAGCAAAAACTGGAAACAACGTAAGTTGCCAACAATGTTATGCATCTTCTTAAAGGAAATGTATCATATGTAATAAATTAATTTTAAGTGAAAAAACAGGATACACAGTGATGCACATATCTATAAATATATGTGTCTTGCTATATCAATATAAGCAGAGCAGAACAAGGATGTACAATTCTCATCAGTTATCTTGGGAGGTGGGACTGGAGGGGTGAAATAAGGACTTTTCATTTCCATACACAATATTTTTAACTGTTAATGGTATGAGTAAATATGGGTAATTTTTTTATGGCTTTCTATCTTTTTCTAATCTATAAACTTTGACTTTGGGTTATATACCCAACTATATTTTAGCTATCTAGTTTCCCCTGATAAATTGCAAAATTCTAGAGATTTTTCAAATATTGAGACAGCATATCTAAAATATCTTCCACTGGAGGAAGAAAGACTATGATTTTTACATGAGTATATAATTTTTGTGTTTTATGATTTAATAAGAACACGGCAGAAAAGGCAAGTATTCTGGCAAGATTATTGAACACATACAGATTCTAATCCTGGAATAATAATAATAATAAAACCCCGTGAATGTGCACAGACTCTAATTCTACTTAAAAATATTAAAAAGTGACAAAAGGAATGGAAACCAAATTCAGAGGACCTAAAAGGTAATGACAGAAAAACTACATTCAGAAGATTTGAGAGATTTGCTAAGTTATAAAAGCCATATTCAAGAAGTCATCAGAGGATTTGTTGAATTATTGAATGGACTGTCACAAAATTGATGAAAAGTAAGCCCAGTTATATGCTTACATGTATAAAAACAAAAATAAAAGCTGTAAGGAAAACAAACATAAAAGAGATTGTAAAATCAATATGAAGTAGGATAAAAAGGGTGGATGAGGGCCGGCCCGGTGGCGCACTGCTACAGTGCGCCGTTTGGGAGTGCAGTGGCACTCCCACCGAGGGTTCGGATCCCACATACAGACTGGCC
>NW_007736541.1:45810-63139 GCF_000696425.1 Galeopterus variegatus
CAGTCCGGTACGGGCGCGACACGGAGGGTTGCAATCCGTTGCCGGTCACGAAAAAAGACAAAAAGGAAAAAAAAAAAAAAAGGGGGGATGAAAGGGTGCCAATAAAAAGAAAATGAAAAGGGTTGATGCAAGGTATATGATTTCCACTTGGCAAAGAACAGAAAAAGGCAAAGACATACACTGTAGCTACACAGAAACTTTGCCTAAAAGAAAAAGCAGAGGAAGTAAAAAGCATCAGAATCCCACAACCTAAGAGCCAAGGGAAACACATGGTGTTGAACGTTAAGGGTTGTAAGAGAAGTGGATGAAGAAATGATTCATATCCCACTTTTCATCAAATGAGAAACAAAAAGAAGTGAAAATCTAATAAAATTTCATTGCTACTTTATTAATCAGCATATCCAAAAAAGCTCATTTTTGAAGGAAAAAGAAAAAAATAACTTGATATCTGAAGGGAAAAATGAAGTTTTTTCTATGTTGCTGTGAAACATCTGAGAAGAAACAAGCCTGTGGTCATCTCTGAAGTCTCTATCACACTTAAAAATCATATACCCAAGGAAATGAAAAAGACACGTTCATCTACAATTGCTATTTCATTCCCATTCTGGCCTCCCTGCCTTTTTTTGTTTGTTTGTTTGTTTCCCTCTTTTCTGTTTAACTCATGGCTTTGGATAACTACATTTTATTTCTTCAACTCGAAAGAGATTTTTTGTAGAATATTTTACTGCTTTCTTTAAGCTTTTGGCTAACATACATTTAATTTTCCAGTTAAAATGATTATAAAGAATTACCTCAGTTATAGAAGACTTAAATAACATTGCATTCCCTTATTGGTGGATGAAAACCAAAAAGAAAAGTTTATAAGGTCTTGAGATGTTGGGTAAATTTGTATTTTTGACAGTTCCACAAATTAAATCATTTTTAATCAAAACTAATGAGTAGTGGTAGATATAGTACAAATGCTATTTTACATTCAACTGCATTTATGGTGAGGTACATGGCCTCAGTGGTAAATGAAGTCAAGATAGGAAATAGGGAAAGGAGCTCTGCTGCAGCCTCTGAGCTTTGCTAAACAATGCTATGTTCTCACTGCACCCTGTGTGGCCTTGTTGAGGTTTCTCGGGTGTGTCAGCTAATGGGTCAGGATGAATGTGTGTCAGCACAAAGGAATAAAGAAGTCATCTGAATTTAATATAAATCCAAATAAATGAAATGCATATGTACTATGCCGCACATTAGGGATACAAAGATAAGCATTAGGTGGATTTTTCCATAAAGGTTTTACAGTCTCATGGAGAGAGACCTGTAAAATGATAACTATAATAGAGCATGGAATAGTAAGAAGACCCATACCAAGGAAATATAGTGCAAATAAAGAGACGTTTTTCACCTCTTTGCAGTTTGGCTCCACTTCTCAGTATTCTACTGAACTTAGTTCTCTTTGCTCATGCAAGGTGCATGGTATTCTTGGCATCACACGCTTTAAGGAATGTTTTCTCTCCCTGAATTATTTATCAGTCCTTGTTTCCTTTTAGATCTCTACTGGCTCCACTGCCTGGGATACTCCTTCCTTTCCCTCTGCTTTTTAAATGTGGCTATTCCTTAAGGCCCATTCCCAAGCCCCTACTGCCAAGATAATAGATGATGGTGGGTTTAATGATGACAGATTTGTGTGGAAGAAAAATATAGAAGAAACACCAGTTTGAAAGCTGTTGCAAAGTCCAGGGATGGATATCCAAGAAAAACTTTATGGACACCTTTCATTAAAGTGGCTCTTGAAGCATAATTAGAATTTCAATATGCAGAAAATGGGGGAAACATGGTAGCAAAAAGGATGGAATGTTTCCAATCAAAGAATAACTATTTAAATTCAAATATGGCAGAAGTAGGAGAAAAATATATTTGAATTCTAGGCCTAAATTTTCAGCAAATTGTTGGTCATTTTCAATTTGATGTCTTGCTATCATCAGAAAAAAAGTTTGCCTAAAATCAGTAGTGGAAACCTAATCAATCAAATCCCAAGTCTGAGTCACCTTAAATTCATTGTTCGGAAAGCAGTGGAAACTAATAATCACGGCATCATTCTTAGCTAAAATTTCAGGAATTCCAAAAACTCTTATGCTAAGAAACAACAGTCCTCATATTTTTGAAGAACCCTTTGCTCAAAGCCATTGAAAAGGACTGATCTTAAGATTTTGATGGTCTGTTGACAGAGTGAGATGCAAGTGACCCTCCTTACCTTCCTCCCTCCCTCCTTCCTTCCTTCCTTCCTTCCCAGAAATTCAGATGAGTAAAATAAGTTTATCTCTTTGCAATTTTTGTGTGTATTTACACTTCTTTTAAATCTTTTCTTCTTTACTGATTTCCTACTTTGTGAAAGGCACATTGTAGAAACACCCATGTACAAATTGTAGTTAGACTGGAAGGTAGATTAACATTTTTAATTAAACTGAGCTATTTACATTTGGAATTTTGCAGGAGTGTGTATATTTGAATATTCTTTATCATTTTTATTAATTCTTAAATTAAAATTCTAAATATTAATTTATTTGCTTTCTCATTCAAGTATTAAAAGCCTACTATATGGCAAGTATTATGTTTAATTGTGTCTCCAGCATTGTAATCATGAACAAATATTTATGTGTGTGCAAATTAACGTACTCACCACTAGATGTCACTGTTAATCACAATGATGCTCTTGAATACAAGTCATATACAATTTATATGTTTAATTGTGTCTCCAGCATTGTAATCATGAACAAATATTTATGTGTGTGCAAATTAACATGCTCACCACTAGATGTCACTGTTAATCACAATGATGCTCTTGAATACAAGTCATATACAATTTTGAAATCCTAAAGCTCAGAAAATCAAGAATTATTTTAATTTATTTTAAAAGAGCAAGACATGGCCTGACCTGAACTTATTTTGTGACAAAATCTGACTTTATTTGGTGATAGACTATCTATAGCCTACCTTTTCCATGTAATGTAAATATTAATATGATTAATTATAGGGTGTTGCTCAAAGCCCACAGGGAGGGTTATCTAATATTTAAAAATTGCTCCACATTACAGTTTTCAAATACAACAGGTTGTGATTTCCGAAACCATCTGGCCCAAGAGTTTTTAATAAATGAGTCTTATCCTGCACCAGCAATACTCTTGTTATTTTTCAGGAAATGTAATGATAATAATAGCATTCATTAAATTATAATCTATGCATCTGTGGTAGCTTGAATCTTACCCATCCTTGCACCTAATTATATGCCTTAATATGTTACTGTAAATCTTATTATTTTAACTTCCACAATATCTGTCAGTGAAAAATTAAACTAGAGAACATATGTACCTTTTGCTAGAACTGGTTACAAAATGTAGTCTGGGTATGAAGATACTTAAGTTTTCCTGGATAAATCTTGATATTGTACTTAGATTCCAGTATAACTGATAGTTCTATTTGAAGTTCTCTGTTGTTGATCTCTCATGATTATTTAAATCACATGTAAATGAACTGGCCCCACAGTTTCATTATAATTTTGTATTACACATTTTTATAATTGTAGAAATATCTCTGGTAGTGTTTATAAGTCTCCTAGTTTAAAATATGTTAACCAAACATGACATGAAGATAGACTTTTTTAAAAAAAAACTTAATCCCACTCCCTTCTTCTTCTCCCCTGAATTATAAGAATTTATTTTGAAAGAGTATCTTTCAAAATCTATGAATACTGAAGTTAACCTTTCAAAATTCCTCCCTGGTAAGATTACTAGATATCAATTCCCTTGTTTCTTGACACTTGGCATTGCTTTTTTATGTATCTTTAGTTGCTTGCAAACCTACTGCCTTATTTTTTGGCTTACTCTGAAAACCCCAATGAAGAAAAGGAGAAGGCCCACACAATGTAAGAGAAGGATCACTTGAGTATGAATCAGAAGATCTAGGTCTCACCCAGATCACTTGCAGTTTAACAACATGGACGCCTCCTTTAACCCCTCTGCTTCTTATGAAATGAGGCTATAAAATATGGATATTTCTGCCTGGCATATTTATGTCACATTCTCTAGTGATTAAAAGAAACATTCTGCTGGCTTCCTGCCTAACTGTAATGTTTCACGGGCTTGCTGGAGAAACTGGTGGTGGGTTTTCCTACTGTGAGACCTACATTTGTCAACTGACTGGACCCAGACATTTTAATAACAATCCTATACATCTCTTTGCCCTCTGTTGTCTGAGCTCATTCATCCTGGAATATTTTGATTATTGTTCCAGCTCCCTAACAAGTTATTCATGCTGGCTTCCTTCCTAAAATCCTTAGCATGGTTTTCTCCCTAGCCATGAAAAACACCAAGATGTATTTTGCAGGTAGAAGCCATGGGACGACTTAAAGCAAGTATATCACTATGATCTGGAGCCAAAGAAGTCAGTTTTAAAATCTGTCTCTAATTTTACTGGCCTTGGGAAAATTACTTAACTTCTCTGTGTAGTTTTCTGATATACAAAACAGGTATAATAAAAACACATTTCTCGTAAATTATTTCGTATTTCTAAAGTTTTTACAACTGTGCCTGGTTCATAATAAGCATTATGAATGTGTTACCTATGGTTTTATTATAATTTGAGACATAGTGTAATAGCTTTGAAGACATGAACTCTGAAACTGAATGGTCTGTCCTGAAATCTTGGCTACATCACATACTAGTTATATGTCTTTCAATATGTCACTTAAGCTTTCTCTGCTGCAATTTTCTCATCTGTACAAAAGGAGGTAAACAGTATATACCTCATATGTGCACTGTGAGGATCAAATAATTAATGTTTGTAATGAACATAGTGTGGTGCATAGCATATAATATATGTTCAATAAATGTTACTTATATTGTTAATGGATAAATTAGAAGGGTCTCAAATATGTTTTCTAAAATTTTGGCAGGGGCTACTGGGTTTGTATTGATCTTATTTCTTGAGATAACTAAGATAGGGTAAGACTGAAAAAAATGGAAATTTAAATTGTTATAGGTTAAATATAAGCTGACCATAATATCCAAGTAGAGATTTCAAATAGGAATTGAATATAACTCTTAGAAAAGTGTTCTTAACTAAATTAAAATATTATCACTACAGAGATATTTACACCCATAGAAAAAGAATCATTTAATAAAATATAAAATAGACCCATAGAAAACTAAGTCACCCAATGAGAGAATGAAGTCAGAGAGGTTTTCTAAACCCTTAGGAAATCCTAAACATTGAGGTTAAATTGAGGAGATAGGAAATGAGACAAAGAAATTAAAATCAGCAAGTAAACAAACAAATAAACAAGAAACCAAGAAGAAGGTGGAGTCTAAGAGCCTAAGAAAGGCCAAGTCTTTTAGGAAGAAAAGACAGTCTATTTGTCAAAAGCTGCTATACAGACAATTGAAATGAGGACAGAAAAATTTCCACTGGGTTTTATTTAATGGTTGATCCAACTTGGTAACAGGTTTTAGGTAGAATGGTGAAAATGGAACTTAATTTGAAATAGACTAGAAGGTAAGGAAGGGGGCACAGTAAGTTTAGACAATTTTTTGGTTAGATTTGCTAAGAAAGGAAGCAGAGAAATTAAGGCAATTGTTGAATAGAAAGTTAGAGCCAAGGGAGGGATTATCGAAAGAAGATTCTGCTAGAATCTGATTGTATTTATAAACTATATGCACTAAAGAAGCAAGTAATTAAAAAAAGCAGAGGATGTAGGGCATAAAGAAAACATGGAGGATTTTGCCACTGATGGGGAGGGACAATTTTGTTATGATAGGAGGGGAGACGAAGATGAATTCAGACTCAACTAGTCTATAGATTTGGTGATAGGGATAAAATGAGACTCAAATCTCACAGTTTATATATATTTTTTCTAGGTATTAGTATTTAGTTAAAAGAAAAAGCACTTCAAGGTTTTACAATAGAAAGAACACAATACAGGGAATTAAGTACACAGGTCATGGAGCTGAGCATCCATAGAAAGACACTGAGATGACGCAGATTATAGACAGTTTGGGACTGCTATCACCTCTAGACTGGAGGGTAATAGAGAAGAGGCGCTACAGATTCCAGGGGCAAGGTCACCCCACGGAAGCTGGAAACAGAGTAAGCCTGCCCGTGGGAGCAGAGGATGTTGTGGCTGCCAGAGACAGTCCTCTACAGATGGAGGACAAGGATAGCCCCAGCAGGTGACCAGTTGGGAAGGGAACCTGGAAAACTCAGGCTTTAGTAGTTATTTCTATGCCACAGAGAAGTCCAGAGTGGGGATTAGAAAGAGGACGCAGCTGAGAACAAACAGGGCCAAGACACCCACAAATATAAGTGATCTCATTGGTGTAAATTGAGGAGGAGAGATGAGGTAGGGTGGGAAGTATAAGGAGCAAAGGAAAGATAACATGGTCATTGTGAAGCAGTGAGTGAGCTTAATACAGAAACCAAATGGTGCTAGGTTTTAAGTTAAATCATATGAAAATACCACATTTGTAGGTCAAAGATATCTAATATAGGATATAGCACATGGTTAAAACTAAAAGTAGTCTTCTTATTTTAATGTAGGAAAATAACTATAAAATTATTGCATACATTGGGACAATTTGTATAAGGTACTATTAATTACTATTTCTGTCATTAATGTTTGGCAGAATCATGAAGTTATGCTATAATTTATCTCAGGGGCCAAGTAAGTCAGCAGGCCTCAAAGTATGGCATTATTGTGCTAAGTTTAACAAGGTTTAAGGTATGATCCTCATCCTTGAAATAATTTGATTATTAGGAACAAACAAAAAGTAGTAATTCTATTCACCTTGTACCAGTGTATAATGAACACCTACTGATGTCTTTGCTAGTTTAAAATGGGGACCACAGCTTTCCAGTCACTGGACCGCTCGCATCTCTTATCTAAAGCACAGCATTTCCCCTTTTTGTTCTCCAAGGTGCCTGAGAGCCTGCTCTACTGTTCAGAAGTTTGCTTAGTCATAATAAGCACAGAATTAAAGCGACAATAAATGGATTGACTTGGGGCTATTTACCAAGGCCGGGATCAAACCTGATGAGATATCTTTGATCTTCCATGGGGAAGTCCTCCCTTGTGATCTGGTTTATTGTGTCCCCACAGGCTCAGACCCACCTTGGCCAGTGCTTGATCTACACCATCACAGTTTATCTTACTAACCCTACTTTTTCTTTTTGGTTACCCTTTCTTTTAGCATATCATTGACTGATCTAGTATTAAATAGATGTTACAGTTCCATCGTTTGAGTTTTCTATATTATGAGTTGCAGTTTTTGTTCACTTCTCAAAAGTCAGCTTGTTCCCATAATTCTAAGTTATTGGGTGTGAAGTGGGGAAGAGAGGAGGCAAATCCTCATCCTTCATTTCCCACAGAAAGTTACTATATTCTGGAATTACTAAAGAGAGATTAAGAGCAACGAGCCCGTGTGTGTGTGTGTGTGTGTGTGTGTGTGTGTGTCTGTGTGTGTGTGAGAGAGAGAGAGAGAGAGATATTTAGGAGCAATGATAGTCGAATTTATTATGAGTTTTAAACTTGTAATTTCAAATGATTTGATGAACTACTCTACCTTATTTAATCATTATTATCTATACCCTGCAGGGAACAAAAGCCATTTTCTAGGCCATTTTGATTTATATCCAAAATTAATGATCATGATTCAGTGAAATATTTGACAATATTGTTCAGTGGAGCAGAATATGGTTAAAATTGCTAAAACATGTATGTCTGCTACAAGTAAAACTATGTATAGTGTGACCTGGTGGAAGTTTCACATAAATCCATAAGTGCAAAGAACAATTTTTAGTTCCATTATCTCTCCAGATTATCACTTTACAGCTCATTTTGTTCCTCAGCAAATTTAAGTAGCAATAAGATTCGATGTAGTTTTTCAGTAAATGAACATCAAACGATCTCCTTGATCAAACTTTTTCTTTCTATGCTGTTAAGCACAGCAATTTCATGGAAAGGGCCCACTGAAATTGAAATTGAGAAAGAGATCCCATTATAATTTGTGAAACCAGGGAACTGCTAGAATAAAGCTTTCTGAGCATGGTTTATAGCTTTTCTATTCTGGAAAGCCATATCATTTAGACCAAGAAAATGGTGGCTAGATACAAAGATATTGATTTATAAGATGGTTAATTTCCAACTTTTAGTTTCTACCAATAAGTTAAAGCTTAAATGAACAGATGGAGTTTCATAATATTAGGAGCTAATTATTCATAGTAAAAAATGAATTAGGAAATGATATTTGGCTATGTCAACAACATATATATCTATGAAAATTATTGTTTTCAAATCAACTTGACATACTTTTTCCCAAGAAACTTCTGTGAGATAATAAGTGATTTATGGACCAAATACTTAGGAAAGTTTCTTTATAATTTTTTAATAAATCTACAAAAAGCCGACTTAGATTGACTTTACGTTATCACTATATTATATGAGTCATGTATCAAGTCTAAGATCCAGTGCCATAACCTTTATCATAACCATCATTGTTGAGCTAAAACTTCCATTTATGCCTAATATTTTATATTCTTCAAAGACAAAAATCTTTCAGAAAATGGGCTAGATATGAATATAAATTTCTGGTACTGGCCAACAAAAAGAGTGTTATTTCAGTATAAACATGTTAGTTATTTGGATTTCATGTCATAAACCTTAAACTCATTGTTTCTATGAAAAACATGATCTACTGAAAATATCTAATTAAATGTTTTATATTTACTAAACTTGTAAAAATCATGTAAACACTGTTAATAATAAAATAACCATAAGTTATTTAATACTCATTCTAGTAGTATTACACTAGACTTACATTAGATTCCAAAGGGTATTTGCCCACGTTTTCAAAAATTAAAAAAAAAATAAGTAAATTAAAAGCCATGAGTCATGCAATGGCCTGAATGTTTGTGGCCCCTGAAAAATCATGTATTGAAATCCCAACTCCTAGGAAGTGGGGCTTTTGCAAGGTGATAAGGTCATAAAGATGGAACCTTCATGAATGGGATTAGTGTCCTCATAAAAGGGACCCGAGAGAGCTTCTTTGCCCCCCCCCCCCACCATGTGAGGATACAGGAGTAGTCAGTCTGCAACTTAAAAGAAGCCTCTCACCACCAGAATCTGACCATGGTAGCAACTTGGTTTTAGATTTTCTGTCTCCAGAACTGTGACAAATAAACTTTTTTTTTTTTTTTAAAGATGACTGGTAAGGGGATCTCAACCCTTGGCTTGGTGTTGTCAGCACCATGCTCAGCCAGTGAGCAAACTGGCCATCCCTATATAGGATCCAAACCTGTGGCCTTGGTGTTATCAGCACCGCACTCTCCCGAGTGAGCCATGGGCCGGCCCGAAAATATTTAAACTTTTGATTTAATAAGTATAAAGCAGGTTATATAACTGCATATGTAGTATAGTCTCAGTTATGTTTTTAAGTACAATCACATAACTTATTTGGAATATTTTCTACTAATTAACTTTTTTCAAGATTTTCTATAATAAAAACTTTTACGAAGACAGACTGAAAGAATTTTTAGTATAGGACAGATTTACCATGTATATAGGAGTAACACATCTCCCTTAAACTCTTCCCACCAAGATCTCCTATAACTGATGTTCACCTATAAGTAAACATTAGTTGTAAAAATTATTTCTATTATTGGGATTAATCAAGAATATTTGGAACCGGTGACTATTTTTTATGACAATTAATTATCATTTCTTGAAATGCAAATATCAATAAAGGTTCTTCAAAAAACTTTATTTCTCTACACCAGTGGTTCTCTATTGGGGAAAAGGAAGAATTTTGCCCCCACACGGACAATTGATGACATCCAGATACATGTTTGGTTGCCAACTTGGTGGGGAAGAGGGAGTATTGCTACTGGTATCTGGTGGATAGAGGCCAGGGATGCTGCTAGACCTCCTACAACGTACATGACAGTCCCCCCACAACAGAGAATTAGCCGAATTATCCAGTCCCAAAAGTGAATTGTGTCGAGATTGAGAAACTCTGCTATACAATAATTTACAAATATAAATTTCAAATAAATACCTAATGATCTTAAACATTAATAAAAATGAATCATATTCAGATCCTAAGATTATAGCCCAGTTAGGATATGACACGGCCATAAATAACCACAGCAGAAGACACGAAGGGATAATACAGGTGTCTGCCTAATTACTGGCACTATAAATGCAGTCAGACTTCCTCAAAACCATTTAATAGTGAGCACAAAAAAGCCAGTCATAGACAACAATACTGATTGGAGGCACTTTCCAGAATCTACTTGCTTGCTCTGAGCTCTTCTCATTTCTAGGTGCAAATATAGGATTTTTCAATATTTCATTGTGGCTCCATGGTTTGATACGCTACTTATTGTTCCTTCTCTGGCTTTCTCATTCGGTTACCCACTTATTCTGGGCTTGGCTTGCATCTTGGAATTTACTTTCCTCTAAAACTCTGTTAAAAGACACTTTTGTTACTTACCTTGGACATGGAAGCATGACTTATTCAGAAAATGGGAGGCGATTCAGATAAAGGGTTATAGGAAATTAAAGTAAAGAAAATTGGAAGAAAGATATATCAGAGAAAGCTTCTGAGAAAGGGTAGTATATTTTCATTATTTGCACTAGTAATATTTTATGACGTCACCATGAACAAATGAATTTGCGAATACTTAAGCACAGCCTCTAGAGGAATGCAGGATTAGTTTGCTGCCACAGTGTGGTCACAGCATTTTCATCAACTGATCACTACATAGCCCTGTTTTATATATATTTCTATTTAAAGATATCTTATTTAATATACTGTTGATTCATTAATACTGAACTCAGCCAGCAGCACTATAGAAGAATTAATTTAAAATATCCTGGCATTTCTGTATGCACTGATAAATTTATCCTGAAATTTATTTATTTATTTATTTTTCTCCTGAAGTCAGATCTCGAAATTTAAGTGTCTGTTTAAAAAATGTCTGTGAGGGGACATAATGGCCCCCAAAGAAGTCCACACCCAAATTCTCGGAACTTGTGAATATGTTACCTTACATGGTAGAAGAGACTTTGCAGATATGATTAAGGTTAAGAACCTTGAAATAGGGAGATCATCCTTGATTAGCTGGGTGGGCCCAGTCTAATCAAAAGAGTTCTGTAAAATGAAGGACTTTTCCCAGCTGTGGTCAGAGAGAGAGATGTCAGCATGAGAAGTATTTGGTATTTCATTACTGGTTCTTGTAGGGGGTTGTGTGCAAGGCTCTGGGAAAGATGTCTAAAGTCTGGAAAAGGCTGGAAAACAGATTCTCCTTTAGAGCCTCTAGAAAAGAATGCAGCTCTGCTAACTAACTCTTTTGGCCCAACGAGAACTGTGTTAGACTTCTAACTTACAGAACTGTAAGAAAATACATTTGTGGCGGGCCGACCCCATGGCTCACTTGGGAGAGTGTGGAGCTGGGAGCACGGCACTCCCGCCGCGGGTTCGGATCCTATATAGGGATGGCTGGTGCGCTCACTGGCTGAGCGCGGTGTGGGCCACAGCAAGCCAAGGGTTGTGATCCCCTTACCAGTCACGAAAAATGACAAAAAAAGAAAATACATTTGTGATGTTTGGAGTCACTAAATTTGTGAT
The DNA here is from genome assembly GCF_000696425.1 of Galeopterus variegatus. Taxonomy (NCBI): domain Eukaryota; kingdom Metazoa; phylum Chordata; class Mammalia; order Dermoptera; family Cynocephalidae; genus Galeopterus; species Galeopterus variegatus. The sequence continues at coordinate 57,474 of NW_007736541.1, forward strand.
CATTTGTTATGGCAGCAATAGAATACTGTCTCATTCCAATTTATTGCTAATTCATTTCTTCACACTTCCATAGCCACAAATTTTCAATGGAAAGGAAATTTCAAAAAGTTAAGACCAAGTTTTACCATTTTATAAAAAAAAAAAAAAAGAAAAGGCTGACTGAAATTAGAAGAGAAAACTTTTTTCTGGAACATGGTTCTGATCTAATCGATTATGCCACCCTAATTTTCCTTCAGTATTATCTGAAATATGTTCTTCTATTTTTATATATCATGAAAACATGAGCTATTTTTATATGAGATCATTATTTTCAAGGAAGACAGGAAGTTGTAGATACAGATGTGTTCTTGGTGGCAGGAAGCCAAGACTTTGTAGTCACTATTTATCATAATTGGCTGTAGTATCCACATTTGTTTCTATTCATTCCAGCTAAAATAAGGTTCGCTCGGGCCAACACTGGCTCTCTTATCCATCACTTAACTGCCCCCTCACATCTGACTGTCTCCAACACAGTGCCCATTTATCATAATTGGCTGTAGTATCCACATTTGTTTCTATTCATTCCAGCTAAAATAAGGTTCGCTCGGGCCAAGACTGGCTCTCTTATCCATCACTTAACTGCCCCCTCACATCTGACTGTCTCCAACACAGTGCCTGGTACTTGGGAGGCACTCATTAAATATTTATTGAATGAAAACAAAATATTACACAAATATTTTTCTTTAAGGAAGAAAATGATTGTATCTAATATTCCTAAAACAAACTCTATTAACATTTCTATAGTCTCTAGCTATAGACAGAAAATTATATCTGAATGTACATATGAAAACAATCAAATTTGTAGATATACGTGAATGTATACATGAATTTATCCTGGTCAAAGCTATGGCTGCTGCACTTTGTTCTAGTCTCAGTAGACTAGAACATGAAAATGATTGTACAAAGACTACTCATCATTTCATAGTTCCAACATAGAAGTTACTTGTGATGTCCAGAAATTGTTATATGTCCTATGGATAACCAGCAATATCGCACTAAAGATGAAGTAAGAAAAACACCTGGAACCAAGAAGTTAGAGGTGGGTAATATTCAACAAAATCAGTGTTTACAAAGTAATTCATAATGCTGGAATTTCTGAATACTGTGGGTGAGTTACAAAGGCTTTCCTTTGAAAGGACTAGGGGAGACTCCAGAATTTTATTCACTGAGCATCCTTTAGCCAATATCATCTCTTATTCTTTGTTGAAACTTGATTCCTTTGAACTCATTGCTCATATACAGATACAAGCTAAATAAGTTTTGTATGGTGGAGTATTCATTATGTCTAATCTTCACATGGTCATCTGTGGGTCTCATTCACATAGTATCAGAAACAAAATGCTGGTGAAAGTTGGTTTTAAAAATTGGTTTAAGAGGTCTCATTCTAAAAAGTACACATATGAGGTCGTGAATCTTAGAGTAACCTAATATCAGTCATCCACTGATGGCAACAACCACAGGGCCCTTACAGGTTGTTTAAGCAGTTGGGTTGTCTAAAGCCAGAGGAAGTAAAAAAGGCTGAGAGGTAACTATCCCCATAGAACACATCACAAATGAATATCTTTATAGTAAGAATATTGAACAAGGTAAAGGTATGGAAACACAATTAATGGGAAAAGTTGAGAAGCTGTGGTTGGAATCCTGAATTTTGCAAACATATGATCAAAGAAGAAGGGCAATTGATACATCTTATTGTTGATCTGTGGGCAGATTCCCTGAATGTGGAAACAGAAAAAACATGAAATTAATCAAGGCTGCCTTTGCTGAGGTCACAATCGTAGGCATCACTAGTCCCCAGAGTACTACAGAGTAATTGAGTGAGTCAGTGTATCCCTTCCTATCCTGAAAAATATGAGTATGAAGGTAATGAGTCAGGACCAAAATTAATTAACCAAGACAGTATTGAATACACATTCGTGTTATGATCTCAAGGGTATATTAACTCATCTTTGTAACTGCCATAACATTATGTGCTAAGTCTTGAGGGAAGACACAGGGCTCTGATCAGCCACAGTATATAATCATATTGATTATATCCTACTTTCAGGGATAAATATAATAAATACAGTGGACTTTGGATATAGGAATGACCCATCTCCATAGTTCTGGCTGGGAAATTCACCCCAGGAAAATGCAAGGCTCAAACCAAACTAAAAGGTCCTTGCAAATACATTGGATACATTGAAATAGGTTGGATAAAGTATACATAAAATATTCTACATCCAGTATATTTAGAGCTGCTAAAAATCAATCCTTTCCCTTTCTAGGAATCAGGAGGCTCTAAATTCTGTTAGATATATATATATATATATTGGTACTATTCAGGAATATTGTGCTTTCAGTAATGATGGCTCATATACTTTTTGGTCTATTGGGTTCTGGTGGACAAACATACTCTCATTCTGAAGCTATGAATACTCGCATGAGGATCAGCAATGTAAAATTAACTACCCATTTCATATTCCTTCTGCCCTCAGAAAGCGTCACAGATTTTCATGCTTTCTTACTTAATGAGGCAACTCAAATTTGTATTCCTGAGTGGTCTGGGCCATTATCGATCCTGCCTGAATCAATATGTTGTAGCTTTCCATTGACTCTAACTATAAGACATAGAAAGTACTAAGAAGTACCCTAGAAGATTTCCTTTATTTCAACCATACTCCTCAACACTTACATGTAAAGTAAAACCCCTTTTCATGTCTTATTTTTGGTGGCATGAGGAATCCATAGTTGAGAGATGGTGGTCTCACCTTCTAGTTCAATGAACTCATTATTGTGTCCTCTAATAGAAGCATTCCTCTCTTTAGAACTAAGACCTCTAGATCAGCAGAGCCTAGAGTAATGGGGACAGAAAGCAAAATTGTTGCTACTGAATCACTAGCAGAAGTAGTGAGAAGAGTCACTCCCACTTCTACCCCTTGATTCCAGAACTCATGAACACTGGCCATGGGAGAACCATATATTCAATGCTGATTTAGAGCATACACTGACCACATTCTAAAGGACATTGCTTCAGCTCTGTAAGGTGTTGCCACATAGCTGGTATTGTAACCAAGTCTTTGAAAGGCCATCCACCATTCTATCAAGTCAACTGCCTCAGGATGGTGGGGCATTGTAAGACAAGTGAATCTCACAAGTATGAGCCCAATGCTACATTCAATTTGTTTTAAATTAGTTCTTTGGTCAGAAACTATGTTTATTGGAATGCCATAGGGCATTCTGTAAGTCCATGGACATTAGTTTTGGTAAAGGCATTGTGGCCAGGGAAGACAAATCATACCCAGAATGAGTGTTTGTTCTGGTTAGAAAAATAATGTTTTTCCTTCCATGATGGAAGAGATGCATTTTGATAAGTTTGCGATCAAGTAGCTGACTGATCCATCCGGGTAAAGGTACCATATTGGGAATTCAGTGTTAGTTTCTGGTGTTAGCAGACTGGATACTCAGCAGTGGCTGTAGCCAGACCAGCCTTGTAGAGTGGAAGTCCAAGTTGCTGAGCCTATGCATAGCCTCCATCCCTGTCATGGTAGCTATTTTGTTCATAAGCCTATTGGTCTATAACAGGAGTAACTGGGAAAGAGGCTGATCAATGTCTAAAAAATGAGCCATTCTAGCCACCTGATTAAAATTATTCTCTGCTAAGGTCACCCTTTGATAAACACTCACAAGGGGCATGAAATCTTTACACTCTGTGACATTCTGAGAGGTTTATCCACATATATTGTTCCTAAACCTCCTTTACTAATTTTACTATCATGTTCCTTCCAAGTCCCTGACTATTCAGCCAGATTATCAACACAGCCCATAATTTAATGTAGACTCATATCTTTGGCCATGTTTCCTTCCCAGGAAAACAAACAACCAGATGTGCTGCTCGAAGTTCTTCCCAATGAAGATTTCCCTTCACTTCTGTCCTTCAGAGCCAATTGACAGAGTGGGATTGTGGTGCTATAGCTATCCACTTTTGGATGATTTCTGACATTGTATAGAATCATCTGTAAACCACGCCCAAGCTATTTCTTCTTTAGTCATTGGTTATCAAGAATTCCTTTTGAGGTAATAGGTGAGGTAATATATGTAGCAGGAGTGGAGGCCAAGAGGTTTTGAGCCGCCCACTTCCTCCTCATGGGCCAGATAGCAGTCCCAACTTACATGTTTCTTCAAGACCTGCTTGAGCTGTTCTTGCATATATCATTACCATTTGATGAAGAAGAGCTGCTGCTCACAATGAACTGTATGGCTTGGTGGGACAAATAATGCCAAGTTCATAATAGGAAGCTCTCATAGTAATTTTGTGGCCTTTGATCAAGCTTTGTGTGTCTACCAAGCTATCTCCATAACCAGACAGCATTCACAGGTTCAGAATCAAAAGATGGCAATGGAACTAACCCCTCTCATTGTTACCCCTAGTGATCCACCAGTACCATTTTGTTTTCTGTCCCTGCTACTTTAGGCTTTTCTGGTCAAGAGCTCATACTTCCAAAAAAGAAACTCTTCCACCAGGTGACATTGAAGTTGGGACTGCTATCTGGCCAGTTTGGTACTCCTCCCTTCCAAAAATGTTTTGGAAGCTTAATTTCCCTCCCCTTCCATGTGAGCTAGATTTTATGATTTACATCTAGTTTGTAGAATACAACAAAAGCAGTTATATTACTTCCAAGATTAGGTTATAAAGAGATTGAAGCTTTTCTCTTGGGCTCTCTTGCACGCTCCCTCTCTCTTTGATCACTTGCTGTTGGGAAGCCAGATGCCATCTCACACGGATGCTAATGGAGGTCTATGAAGAGAACCGTGTGGGTGAGGAACTGAAGACTGTGGACAAAGCCAACAAGGAATAGAGGCCTCCCAACCAGGACATGTGTGATCTTGAAAACGGATCCTTCCCTAGTTGGCTCTTCAGATGAGACTGAAGCCATAGCTAAAAGCTTAATAGAAACCCCAGTAGAGACTTTCAGCCAGAATGTCCTAGCTAAGCTGCCTCCAGATCCCTGACCCACAGAAACTGAGATAATAAATTATTTTAATCCACTAAATGTTGATGTAATTTATTATATAACAACAAATAACTAGTATTAACCCATATTAAAATTGACCTGACCAACATTCACCGAGGGTTGGAGCTTTGTAGCATTTTGTCTCCATTTACAGTTCTTTGGAAGATCAAGTTATAAAGGAGGATCTTGTNCCATGGCCTTGGTGTTATCAGCACCGCACTCTACCGAGTGAGCCACGGGCCGGCCCGACAAATAAACTTTTATTGTTTATAAGCCGCCCAGTCTATAGTACTTTGTTATAGTATCCGGCACTGGCTAAGACAAGCCATATAACTGAATCATAATCAATAAAAAGTTCTTCCTGAGAATCAGAGTGTTAACTACTGAAAGTTGCAATTTTTACATTCATGGATTATATAACGTAGTTTACTTTTACATACATTTGTTCAAGAAATATACTGTTTATAGCAGAAGATTGTTAAACATTAATAAAAATGAATCATATTCAGATCCTAAGATTATAGCCCAGTTAGGATATGACACGGCCATAAATAACCACAGCAGAAGACACAAAGGGATAATACAGGTGTCTGCCTAATTACTGGCACTATAAATGCAGTCAGACTTCCTCAA
>NW_007736542.1:0-12860 GCF_000696425.1 Galeopterus variegatus
CGATCCCGTTGCCGGTCCCGGTCCGGTACGGGGGCAACACTGAGGGTTGTGATCTGTTGCCAGACGCGAAAAAAGACAAAAAGGAAAAAAAAAAAAAAACCCACTCACTGCTTAAAACTTTCCTGAAACATAACCTGATGCTGTGGCTTGAAATGATCTCTTCTTATTGAAACCTTTTCAAACTTTAAAGCCAAATCAAAATTTACCTGCTCTGGTCTCCCAAAGTAAAATCAATTTCTCCTCTCTCAATGCTCATGTTGATGCCTCTTTGCCATTCCATTGACACACAACATCCTGCCTGCTGGTATGGTGAATGGCGCCTGCTGGCCTGCCTGCCTCAATCCTAAGTGACTCGAGCCACCAAACCAGCACTGTGAACGCAGGACGTGACTGTAGTAGACGCTGCAGGGCTCTCTGAACTCACCATTCTCCTTCACGTTCAGACCTCCTACAGTAAGCACCTGTGGACCTGTGGATCTGCCCTGGGGGCTTTCTCTAGTGGCTGGATTGTTCTAGCCCATGCAGAAAAAAAAATAAGAACTGAAGAATAAACGCCCCTGGGAGTGGTGCTCAAACAATTATGGTCATGGATTGGTGGATTAATATGCCCAGCTTCATTGCCCTTTGGGTAGAACAACTCTGAGGAGTGTGTTCTACATAGTCTCAGGCCCCCAGCAAGTTTGAGCCCCACTTGTCTTAAGCAATAACCTGCTCATTAATGCACCTGTATTGACTCTCTTCCCATCTCGCTCTCACTTCCCTACTTCTCTGCTGGCGTTTCCCAGTATCACCTCTCAAATAAATACCTGCTCTGAAATCCTTGTCTTGGAGTCTATCTAAAAGAATCCAACCTAAGACAATGCTCGATAAACACCAGTGTTTGGTAGATGACTTAAATTCATGGAAGAGTCAAGACCAGAAGGAAAGAGAAAAAACTCCAAAGAAGGTGGCTAAATGTTAGGATAAATTTTCACAGGCAAAAATGAGCAAGTAGCTTCAGAGCTTTTTCTGGCCTGGAGGTTACAGGATGGAGAGAAAGGCAATCCAGGCTAAATAGATAAAGCCAGATGAGACCATATTTTTATGATGATGATCTTCCCCATGAAATCCTAAAGGTTTTTTCATAGGATTTCTTTGTAGAATAACCACAAAGAAATTCACTTATTAATTTTGGCATTATGGGAGAGATACTCTCAGGAAGTGCATAGAAATATGCCACCAAAAAAACCCCTCACTTATAGGGGTGACAGTGTGTTAATGGGACTTTTTCTCTTGTCTCAGAATTTCAGTAGAAGATCCAAAGCAGAGAACTGTATCTACGAGTCAGGATGGGCAGGGTAAATCTGCAGTAACAAACAACCTCAAAATCTCAGTGCTTTCAAACAAAGATTTGGTGTTTTGCTTGCATTACATGTCCAAGGCAGATTTGTGGGGGGCTCTGCTTCATGTTGTCACTTAGGGACCCAGCTGCCAGAGGCACCACCATCTTAGAATTCCAATATTTCAAAAGTAAATTTTCACAGTTTGCCATGAAAGAAAAAGAAGGCTGAGTTATCAAGCACTGGCAATTAAATACTTCCACCCAGAAGTGAAAAGAACATTTACTACTCACATTTCATTGGCTGGAACTAATCATAATGCCATGCCTAACTCAAGGGGCACAGGGAATTTTAATCATCCATGTGTCTCACAGTGGAGATGAACCATGTATTGGAGAACATTAGTTATAATACCACAACCATGGTAGGCTGAATCACAACTCCCAAAGATGTCCATGTGCTAATCTCCAAAAACCTGTGAATATTTTCCCTTATGTGGCAGAAGGAAAATAGCAGATGTGATTAAGTTAAGAATCTTGAGATGGGGCAATTGTCCTGATTATCTGGGTGGGCCCAATGTAATCATAAAGGTCCTTATAAAATGGACATCAGGATAAAAAAGAAAAATTCTGTCCTTCATAGCAGCATGGATGAGCTTGGAGAAAATTATGTTAAGTGAAATAAGCTAAAAAAGAAAGGAAGAAAGAGAGAAAGATCACAACAGTATACTGAAATTTCAGAAGGAGAGAACAGAACTGTGGTTACTAGAGGTGAGAAAGGGGAAGGAGGGGGTCAGCGAGAAATTGGTTAATAGACACAAAGAATGATTACATTTTGTAATGATCAACATGATAATTGTCCTGATTTGATCATCAAACATTGTTCACAGGTATTGATATTCAACTCTGTACCCCACAAATATGTATAATAGCTAGGATTCAATAATAAATAAATGCCAAAAATAAAATAAAATAAAACGGGTAGGAGAGTCAGAGTCAGAGAAGGTAATATGACTGCAGAAGCAGAGGGAGAGATTTGAAGATGGAGGAAAAGGCCACGAGCCAAAGCCTGCAGGTGCTACAAGAAGCTAGAAAAGGCAAGGAAATGGATTCTCCCCTAGAGCTTCCAGAAGGACCTGACAACACAGTAATTTTTAACCCACAAAGACTGATTTTGGATGTCTGACCTCCAAAATCTTAAGATAATAAATTTGCATTGTTTTAAACCACCAAGTCTGTGATAATTTGTTATAGCAACCATACATAGTCCAATGGACTGAATGCCTCTCCCCAAAATTCATAAGTTGAAATCCTAAACCCCAAAGTGATGGTGTTAGGAGGTGGGACATTTGGGAGGTGATTAGGAATGAGATTAATGTGCTTACAAAAGAGGCTCCAGAGAGATCCCTCACCCCTCCGCCCATGAGAGATCACAGTGAGAAGACATCTGTGGGGAAGTGGACTCTCACCAGACACCGAATATGCTGGTGCCTTAATTTTGGACTTCCCAGCCTCCAGAATGTGAAAAACAAATTTCTCTTATTTATATGCCACCCAGTCTATGGTATTTTCTTACTGTACCCAAATGGACTAAGACACATAGGAAGCTAATAGGAGAGCCATCCTTCAGGACCTTCGAAGGGGTAGCCAAACTGCTTCTTTGACTGTCAATCCCCATCACCCACCTCCAGCCTAAATCAGAGAAAACTGTTAATTTAAAAAGTGAGTACTGGCAGGAATTCATTGGAATAGAAAATTCTTTGCTTCCTGCATCCTACTGCAGACCATGGGAGGAGGGACTCCAGTAGAACTCCTCACAGTGAGAGTGGTTTCTCACTCCCTGGCAGAAATCAGAATGGGAAATTCCATCTGGTGTGGCCACCAGGGCACAGCATGTAAAAGAGCTCTTAGAACATGATATATGTCACCGGGATATTGGAGTATGCACAAATGGGGACTGGTATCTCCTTCCTGCCAGGAGAAATCCAGATGTGGGGGTGAGTGACTGGCTGAAGCTGTCCCCAATGGGCAAGGCACGGAGAAAGAGGATTTCATATGTTGAGATCCTTGTGCCACCAAGGTGATGGTATTAGCAGGTGGAGCCTTTGGAAGGTGAGGGCTTTGGGAGGCGATTAGGTTGTGAGGGCAGAGAAAGTTTCAGATGATCTTTCAGTGGGATAAGCATGCATGAGTGGATTGACCAAAGAGATGAGCCTGGAAGACAGCTAGCCTCAAGGCATCTAACGGTGCCCCCAAAGAGGGCTGCCTTTAGGGAAGAGGGAGAGGTTTGTGGGGTATACAGCTGGGAGAGAGAGGACAGGAGCTGAGGAGGGTCCCTGAAGTTTGAACAAACAGTGAATCAGCAGCTTCAGAAATGCAAAGCACAAGAGTTCCCTAGAGAAAGTATCCAAAAAAACCCATAAATGTGCCCCACAAATGAGCCAACATTTGGTCACCAGCCATCACAGAGGAAATGGAAGCCAACAGGTGTCAGCCGAGAGTACTATACTGAGCACCAGTTAAGTAAAAAAACAAAAAGGACACAGAGGCGGGGCAAGATGGCAGACTAGAGGTGGACAACGTTGGATCCTCCCACAGAAAGGGACCAGAGCAAGGAAACGACAGCTAAGTACAGGGAAGAGCATCAGTGGGAGAGTGTGGGAGGGCAGCAGGAGCCTGGTGAGTACCCTGAGGAGCACGAAAACCAAGAAAGGTGTTGTAGAAGAGAAAGAAGCATGTGGCTTCAGTCACCACCAGTCTCCCAATCCAGACTCAGCCAGGAGGAATTCTCCCTTGCAGCAGAAAGAATCTGCTCCACCATGAGCATTTCCCAGTAGTAACCCTCCTCCTGCTCCTGCCCCAACCTGCCCCCACCACCACCATGCTGCTTGTGCCATTGTCTAGTCCCAGAGCCATGGCCCTTCTCCCCACACAGGAGTTCATCCTGCACAGCACACCAAATGTGTGACTCACGTTGCCTGTGCAGTCCCAGCAGCCCACGTGACCCCAACTACCAGCGCAGCCAGTGCTGGCCCCACTCACCCACCTGGGCCCAGCCATCCAGCTGCCAGCATGGCCCCACCTGCCCATGTGAGCCCTGCTGTCTGGCCTCCTGCGTGGCCCTACACATTCGTGTGGGCCCAGCCATCAAGCTGCTCACGTGGTCCCAGCTGCCCTGGCCACCGGCACAGCCCTAGATTAATCCCCAGAATATACAAGGAACTGAAACAACGTAACAGCAAAAAAACAAATAACCCAGTTAAAAAACAGGCAAAGAAGCTAAATAGGCATTTCTCAAAGGAAGATAAACAAATGGCCAACAGACACATGAAAAAATGCTCAACATCACTAAGCATCAGGGAAATGCAAATCAAAACCACACTGAGATATTGTCTCACCCTGGTTAGACTGGCCATTATAAAAAGACAGAATAACACATGCTGGCAAGGATGTGGAGAAAGGGAAACCTCTTATACTGTTGGTGGAACGATAAATTAGTGCAGCCATTATGGAAAGCAATACGGAGGTTCCTCAAACAACTACAGATAAAACTGCCATACAATACAGCAATCCCACTGCTGGGATATACCCAAAGGAATGGAAGTCATCATGTCCAAGGGATATCTGCACTTCCATATTTATCACAGCTCTGTTTACAATAGCTAAGAGTTGGAAACAACCCAAATGTCCATTAACAGACAACTGGATAAGGAAAATGTGAAGAGATTGCTAAAGGGCCACAGCAAGGATTAGAGAGAAACTGGTTAAGGGCCCAAAAAAATGATTACATTGTGTAATGTTGAATATACCAGTTATCCTGATTTGAGCATCATGTATTGTGCACAAGTGTTGATATACTCTCAAAGGAATACCACTCTGCCATATAAAAAAGAACGAAATTCTGCCATTCTCAGCAACATGGATAAACTTAGAGAAAATTATGTTAAGTGAAATAAGCCAGGCACAGAAAGAGAAATACTGCATGTCCTCACTCATAAGCAGAAGCTAAAACAAATAAATAAATAAATAAAATTTTTAAAAAAGATATAACAATCACAATAATACACAGAACTGACAAAAAGAGAGAACAGAACTAAGATTACCAGAAGTGGGAAAGGGGGTGGAGGAAGGAGGTTTAGCAAGAAATTGGTAATGGGCCACAAAAAATAATTATACTGTGTAATGTTGAATATGCTAATTGCCCTGATTTGAGGATCACATATTGCACACACGTATTGATATCCAGTGCAGTACCCCACAGTCAATTGTTTCAATTTTTAAAAAAAAGACCCTGGAAATGGGGTGCAGGAATGGGATGGTGAAAGAATAAACCATCACTTTTTCCCCTTTTCCAGACCCCAAGTTATGAGTATCCAGGTCTGAGCTACAAGAAAAGAACATTTTTTCAACTGAATGCAAGATTGAAAATATTGACTTAATTGGACTATATTTTACTATGTAAAATATATATGAAAGTGAACAAAGAGCTGTCATCAGAGGAAGGGGAGGCAAGGAAAATGCAACAGAGAATGTTTGAAGTTGGTGATGGAAGGAAAATAAACTCATTTCCTGTTTTTGCTTCCATTAAATCAGACTCATTCAATAAATCAGCTAGATAAGCCAAAACAAAACGTACAAATTCTTACCAGTGCCCTCTCCTCTTTAAGACAGAAAACTAGAATGGAGAATACCAATTACTGTTTTCTATGTTCTCCATATCACTTGGTCATTAGAAAGTAACGTTTTTCAAGGCTAGCTTTATAGACATTTAATATGCTCTCATTTACAAATAGCAGACTCAACAAAAGGGTGTTTAAACAAATACAAACTTTCATTATTTGACATAACTAAAAGTGGGGCAGCTCCAAGATTGGTTAATTCAGTGGCTCAATGACATTGTGACTTTGAGAGTCTGAGATTATCTTGGCTTTTCCTCATAGTCGCAGAATGGCTGCTGAGGTTCTGCTAACACATTCTCACGTGACTATGCCCAAAGACAGGAATACAAGCATGTCTTCTCCATTGCTGTCCTTTTAAGATCAAAGAAAACAGGTCCAGATGCCATTCAGCTGACTTCTCTTAGGTGCCACTGACGGGAACTGGGTCCTATGACATTCTTAAACCACTCCCTGGAAAGGATAATGAAATTGGCTTGGATTTAACAAGATTCACCTCTAGGGACCCAAATGGGCTGAAGCATATAGCCACCTGCTACATGAATAAAGTGTGTACTCTTAAAAGGAAGAGAAAGAGGTGACTGCTGACAGGCAACCAACACAAACAAGAGGACTGTTTGTCCCACCAGGTCAAAAGAGGTGCTGTAAGGTTTCTAGAAGCAGAGCCTGAGACATGATTTACTGCTGCAATGCTTTCTGGAGGAAAGTGCAGGGAGCAGGATGGGGCAGGGAAATTTGATAAGTGAAGAGGAGGTGGTCTCTGCTGGACTTCACCTTCAGCCTGATTTCATGGGGAGCCCAGGAGCAGGGTCATACCACAAAATTGGTTCCTACCTTCAGGCAAGGGGGCCAATCTTTTGTACCACATATTTAGTTGGTCATTGTCTGTGGATTGCTGGATAGGGCATAAACTCTGAAGCAATTCTCTGGGGACAATTCTCTGGAGAAAGGAGAAGCTATGAGTCATTAGCAGCCAACACTCAGACTTCTGGGGATGTGTGCACCAGTTCAGTAAAGGAGATCTGGGCAGGGCACTAGCAATGTCCACCATAGATGCTGTCACTGGACATAGACTCAAGGACTGATAAACATAACTGGCCTCCAGAATGGCACTCTCCCCAACATGCCTGCCACACTGGGCCATTCTGCTGTCTCCCATAGCAGGACAATTTCAGAAAGTGTGGTCACCCAAGGTGACTAAGCAAACGCCTGTGTTTCCTCTGGAGGAGCCCAAACCTACTCATTATGTCTCTAGGTCCAGCACTTAGCTCCCTGTGGTACAACCTGAGTTTCAATTACTGCTTCTAGGGCTTTTACAGGACATGGAACCCAAGATGAAAGGCCTCCCATATGCACGTACCCCTCTGCCCGCCCCCCACCCTCACCCCCCATAAAAGGTGCTGCAAGCCACACTATCAGGCTAACAAACTTCTGAAACTGCTGATTTGGTTCTCCTTGTGGGTCTGAGTGGTCTCATCCTTAAGATGGAGTGAGCTTGCAGGCCACTTGCTGTCATCTGGTGGCATGGGGCCAAAGTGAGGTCAAGACCCAGAGCCTCTGGTCCAGTCTCAGGCCCATGGTGTATCTATCATTCAACCTACACACCTTCAACAAACCATTCATTGCCAGCTCACTAATAGTAATAGGTTAAGCAACTCTGCCACTTTCAAATTTCACTCCAGATTTCCTCTGGGTCAACAGCTGAATTACAATAATTCCTCTTTTTCACTAGAAATGGAAAGACTTTAGAGAATACTAAAACAATGAACAAGTCTTTCCAAATAATCTATTTAAAAATTTGGGGGGAATTGAAATGTACAGATTAATTTCCTCTTAAAATATAGCTGGATTTCAAAAGTAGGAAGAAAGAAGTCCTGGACAAATCAGTTTTAGAAGAAGCTAAAACATTTGAAAACAACTTGAATATTCTGGCAGCCATTACAGCAGGAAATGGAAAGAATTCTAAAGCCTACCAACAATCAGTACTCGAGAAGACAGTGCTTCTAATGAGAAAGCATTTGAAGCAAGAAAATACACACACACACACACACACACACACACACACACACACAGTCTTGTATTTTAACTTCCTGCATTTATGTCTTATCTCCTCTATATGTTGTGAGATCTTTTGCAGGAAATTTTGATCCAGGCTCAGCCTTGTATACCCACCCCTGCCCCATGCTTTGGTCACAGAAAGCTCTCAATCAATATTTATTAAATTTGTGAGTAAATAAATTCAGCAGAAATTTAGTTAGACCATTTTATGACCTGCTACCACCATCATTAATAGTACAATTTATCGCTTACCTAGCTAAGAAAAATATTGGAAGAAGTCTTTTTAGCACTTTAACACTTCACAGATAAATGACTTGCCAAAAACAAGCCAAACTGCAAAGCCTTTAGAAGCAAAATCTATTCCCTAATGCCCTTCAGTATCTGCAAATAATTCTGAGGGTAAAGAGAAATTCATTACATAAGGATGCCCTCTGCTGGGAAACACTCTTTTCCACTAAACACAAAGGACAAACTCTTTCTTCCTGGACTCACCCACCCTTCAAAATTCTCACCAAAGGAGAAAAAGGCCACAATACCTGAGTCTACGATCCTAATGTGTCAAAAGGCTTGTAAACACTGAGGAGCAATCTTAGAATGCCATCGTTCTCATTTTAGAGAGAATTGTTTCATACTAAAGCACAGGTGAAAAGTAATCTTGAAAGATACACTTTGGAAAGAAGGGTGTTCAGATTCCAGCCTTCAGAGAACTTCTCAGAGATGTCCAATTTTATCAGATCAATGCTATCTTCTGAGATTGCCTGATTTTTGCAAATTTTTGTTTAGCATGAAAAGAACTAAGTCCAGTCCCTTGGCTGAATTTCATCTACAAAAATTATATTCTGATATTTTTCCTGAACTTTTAACTGAAAAATGGATTGCTCACTTCCTGGCCCAGACTGATCTTAGTAATGCTGGAAGCAGACTGATTCATCATTGGGTTCTTAAGTCTAGATAGCACCTTTGTTTGTCGATCTTCCTCTCTTCCCCACCTTCCTTCTCTGTCTCCTTATTCTAGGTGAATGTTTTATTGTCTCATAAACAAATACTCCTAGGAGGCCTCCTTTGCTGCAGCTTGTCACATTTCCTACTGCTCTGCAAGACTACGCAGAAATTCTCTCCTGCTATTAAACCTTGAGAGCAATGGCGTCTGAAGAGTTAAAATGAGCAGCCCAGAATCCATAGCACTAACCAGGAGGGTGAGGAGCTAGAGCCACAGTAAGTGCTGGGGCGGAATGTAACTTGCACATGTCAGAGGTGGCTGGATTGGACAATTTCTGACTTAGAAATAGCTTCTGAGGTTCAGCAAAACTCTCCTGTCCACCTTAGTGATTTGGATTGGAGCCAATAACTGAAGAGTAGTCAACTAGTCCTCAGGATGGGACTAATGCATCACAGAACCCTTCTTCTCTATATAGGGGGGCTATATGCAAGGGCTTCTCTATAAAGAGGGGCTATATGCAAGGGCTCAGGTGTGCCCTGTCTCCCATCTCTCCTGTCTCAGAACCAGCTGATGGTCTGACTCCAGCCCACCCACAGTCCAGTTGTTTGGGAAAGTGCGCTATAGAGTTGCTTGCAAATCTCACAGAGAAGATGTTCAAATCTGTAGTTTAGCTAAGGTGGTTTAGGCTAGTGTTGCATAAAATTGTACAGAGCCTTTCTGGGAACTGGTCAATAGGATTATCTGGGTGGTATATTGACCATCTCTAGAAAAGACCAGATGGCTGTCCACCCAATGGTCTCACATGGACACATGTATTACCTTTGTGAATATAATAAGGTAGTGCCTGGTCCTCAGCCTCTTGAGACCAAATACTGGGTTTGGTCAGCACATTGGGAATGGATCCACCTGGGGATCACTTGGGGCACTCTAAAAATCATGACATCTGGGCCGGCCCAGTGGCGCACTGGATAAGTGCGCCGCTTGGGAAGCGCAGTGGCGCTCCCGCCGAGGGGTCGGATCCCACATACAGACCGGTTCCCGCTCACTGGCTGAGCGAGGCACGGGAGCGACGCTGAGGGTTGCAATCCCGTTGCCGGTCCCCGGTCCGGTATGGGGGCAACACTGAGGGTTGCGATCCGTTGCCGGACACGGAAAAAGACAAAAAAGGAAAATAAATAAATAAATAAATAAATAAAAATAATAAAAATCATGACATCTGGATCACACCATCAGAGATTCTTATTTAATTGATTTGGGTTGTGGCCTGCCATTAGGATTTTTAGAGGCACTCCAGGTGATTTTAATGAGGAGCCAGGGTTGGGGACCACTGTCCCAGTGACAGACTCACATTAATCAAGCTCAAGGAGATCTTCTCAATTGATGATGAGAAGTCATTGTCATGGGAACAGAAAGGCATGAGTCCATAGGCTCATTGCATTTTTTACCTGTCTGGATGCCTATGGGGAGCCCATTCATAATCAGAAGTTTGTTCACTGAGGATAAAATCAGAACAAGGGGACTCAGAGCCTGCCATGACTCACTGGAGGGAGGGTCTTGCAAACAGAACCACGATTCTCCCAGTCAGTAGGTGGGAGCTGTGATTCCCACACAGTGATGTGCATCACAACCACCTGGGGACACAGAGGCCCAGCTCATTGAAGCAGGTGATGACTGGCCTTTGTAAGTTTACCAAGTTCCCTGGGTGATTGTGATACAGCCAAAGTTTGAGAACCACTGGGCTGGCACCATTTGCATCCATCTCTACTTTACCAATGGCTTTGCAGGTGAGATGGGGAATATTTAAAATCTACTACCTAGAGCTCCCAACCCTAGGACAGGTCTTGGGTAAGCACTACCAATGTTTGGCTCTTTTCTTCTCCTTTTTCTGCTCTTCTTAACTGACAGAGGCCCCTTTAGTCATTAGCTAGGTTAGGACATTCCAGCTGCCCAGTCTTGGGGGCTGGGAGCTCAGCCCTTTCTCCCCAACACGTTTGCACATCTCTGCTCTCGTTCTACACTTCAGCTCTCAGAGGGCAATCTGAGCTTCCTCAGTTCCAAGTTCCTAAGGAATGCCAACCAGGGGTTCATAGCAAGGCGTGGTACTTAGCTACCATTATTATTCTTGCCAAGCTGGAGTGAACTTGAAAGCAAAGCTGGAAGGAACCAGCGTATAGTCACATCAGGGGGCATGGGACAGAGGAGTGAGTAGTCAGGCCAAGGTGAGGGAAGCTTCAGGCCTGCCTCATCCTCTCCATCTACAGAGAATCAACCCATGTACATTCCTGACTAGATTAAAAGCACAGATGAATGGAACCAGCTAGAAGAAAACACCGATGAAGTGTCCTCACTTCTTATGAAAATCTGAAACTGTTCAAAGGAACGAAAAGCCGAGAATTTTATTGTGCTTTGCCGAGTTACTGCCTTCTGAGGGCTTCCTCTCTTCCTGGCCTCGTCTGAGAGAGAAGCTCAGGGTCAGAGAGAACCGCGTGGGGGCTTCGCCATCTTCCCATGGTCCGCTTCTCCCTTTCTCTTATCCTCTCCTCCTGTTGCAATGCAGGACGTATCTCCCCTTCCAGCAGTGACCAGGCCTGGCTCTGTGTGGGTGCTCTAGGCCTCCTGCCTTCTGGGGGGCTCGCTCCATCTGTGGTCTCTCTCTCTCTTTAGCAACTTCAATGTCTCTCCTTCTAGAGCCTTCTCTTCAACAGTAAAACACACTCTCGTAAAAACATGCTGTAGTCTACCACCTTAAGAATAAAAATCCTTTCCTGACTCCCTCCTGCTGTTATGCTCGCTCTTTCTCTCTCTCTCTCTCTCAATCTCTCTCTCTCTCTCTCTCTCTCTCGTTCTTTCTAACAGTAAAATTCTCAAGGGTCAGCTACATGCACTGTCACAACTTCCTCACCCCTGACTCTTCAGCTCATTTTAATCAAACTTCTGTTCCCGCTGCTCTTTAGAAAAGTGCTGACCGAGTCCCCAGGGGCCACCACGTTGCCAGGCCTGGTGGTCCGTCCTTACCCTTCATCCTACTTGACACAGCTGCTCTCTGTCCTTCTTGAAACATCTGTCTCCTGGCTTTCTGATACCTCCTGCTTCTCCAGCTGTCCTTTCTCTGTCTCCTCGGCTGGCTCCTCCTCCTCTCACTGAACTTTAAGCGTTGAAGTTTCTCAGGCTCTGTCCTTGGCCCTCTTCTCTTGACACTCTGCATACTCAACACGGGTGCTCTCATCCCTTCCCATGGCTTTAGTGACCTTCTGCGCATGAGCATTCACACATCACACCCCCAGACATCTCTCTCTACAGACTCCAGACATGTATGTCCAAACACCCATTTGACATTTCTACTTAGATATCAAACTAAACCTGTTCAAAACTGAATTATTGATCTATCCCCAACCAATATGCCCCCATGTCTACAAATGACAGCTCCATTCACCCAGTCAGTTGTGCCAGGGACATGGGAGCCATGCTGGTCAGGGATATTCCTTGTAAGGTCCGGCCCCACTCACTGCTCCAGCCTCTCCTCCACCATCCTCCCCTCACACACGGAGCACCAGCCACACTAGGTGCCCTTCAGATCCTTAAATGGAGTCAGTCACTCCCCCTCAGGACCTTTGCACTGCTGTTCCCTCAGCCTGCAATGCTCTTAAACTTATCCACCTTCAAGCTAATGACTACTAATTCCTCAGTTCCAATTAAATGTCGCTCTGTTGAAAAAAACTTCTCTGAGTTTCCAATTAAAATAAAACCCACATCTGCTTTCTCAAAATACCTTATGCATTTCCTTCAGGCTTGTGATTACATTTGTGGGGGGGAATTGATGATAGATTTAACATCTGCTTCCTCACTAGATTTTAAGCTCCATGACAGC
>NW_007736542.1:13495-15125 GCF_000696425.1 Galeopterus variegatus
CTGTTGCCAGATTTCTCTGATACCAACACACCTGCCTATTTTTACCTTTCAACTTCCTAAGAACAGGATCTAATTCTCTTTTACTTCCATTCTGTATCCTTGATGTGTTTATCTCACTCCCCTAAACTTTCAGTTCAAATGAGCAAAATTTATTGTCCTTGCCACTGTGCTTCCCACCCTCAAGGAACTTAGACTCTTCTGTAATAAACAATATATAGTGGGCCGTCACTAAAAGGTTAATGGCCATCATCCCTAGGGAAGTGGGTGAGACCTCAGGAAGCTTTAGTTTATATTGTTTTAGTCTTTCCAAAGAGGATGCATTACTCATACAATCAACATAAGTAAAGCAATTTTCAGTGTAGAAAAAATACAACATATACACAGGAAATCATTAAATTCCTGGGAAGGTGATATTTGATTAGCCACCATAATGATCTGAAAAATATTATGACATATGTTTATGGGGACAGCAGGCAATGAGCAGCTGAGTGGCTGAAATTTGGACTTTTTAATTCTCAGACTGTTCCACAGTGGAGTCCTGAAGAGAAGCAGTCAGTATCTCATGACTGGGTTCCACACACTCTTATGTGTTTAGGTGGTAGAAGGAGGCCTTCAAGGTTAAAGGGAGTTTGATGTCTCAGTGGGCATAATACACACAGCTATTCACAAAGTGAGTTCCAATGCTTACAAGAAAAGGACCTTAAGATAGACACAATTTTGCAAAACACTAACTTTGAGTCCTGAGATTCTTTTTTGTTTCTGAGCCATTTATGATTAAAGATCACACTGCCTAAGAACTTTTGTCATCTATATGTTTAAACAGTAGATGGTTGGTTATGGTGGATTTCATTTGCCCCAAGGGTTAGCTGTGCTCAATAGCCAAAGATGCCCAAACCACTTTCATCCTAGTTTTGGCATTAATCTAGCAAGATGCAGAGAGAGTGAGATGCAATTTGTACCTCAACAGTATAAAGGGTTTCTCTAAAGGATACAAAAATGGGAATCCCAACTCAAGAATTCTGGAAAACCAAGGTGGTCNTGTTGAAAAAAACTTCTCTGAGTTTCCAATTAAAATAAAACCCACATCTGCTTTCTCAAAACACCTTATGCATTTCCTTCAGGCTTGTGATTACATTTGTGCGGGGGAATTGATGATAGATTTAACATCTGCTTCCTCACTAGATTTTAAGCTCCATGACAGCAGAGAGAATGTCTGTGGCTAGCATACAGTAGGTACTCAATAAATATTTGTTGAAAGAATGGACAAACATAGTATAAAAATGCTTTTTTAAATGTTTATAAACAACAAAAGCTGAACATTGTATAAGCATGAATAATTCCATATTAAATTCCACATTCCTAAATGTACCACTAAAGTGATTATTAATCTGGAAACAATGGTGAAATCCCATTGTGGTTTCAGAAGATGTCAACATGCACATGTTAAAGGTCACTGCTACACTGGACAATAAAGCATACAGGGGGGCAGGGAGTTGAGATATAATAATAGCTCTGGGGCCCTGCTGCTGGCCCCCATAGTCCCAAACCCCTTCTTTCGTTTCCTGGTACCTGTTGCCAGATTTCTCTGATACCAACACACCTGCCTATTTTTACCTTTCAACTTCCTAAG
>NW_007736542.1:16006-28212 GCF_000696425.1 Galeopterus variegatus
TAGCAAGATGCAGAGAGAGTGAGATGCAATTTGTACCTCAACAGTATAAAGGGTTTCTCTAAAGGATACAAAAATGGGAATCCCAACTCAAGAATTCTGGAAAACCAAGGTGGTCCCTCCACCCCCAGAAGAGCCGATTACATGAGGTCAAGGAACCTGCTAGCAGAAAACTGAGGAAGATATTGAGGCTGCTGGTCAGAACCTCACTAAAACCATAGGAATGGGATTTTTAAGGCATAAACCCACAAGGACAAAGAAAAAAGGGAAAAGGACCACAGCAGATAATTATCAGTTTAATTTCTAAAGAAGATTAAGCCAGGAGAGCCCAGGCACGGCTGATGTTGAGGTGCCATGTTGAAAACAAGTTTGTTGAGTGAAAGTCTAAATAGAAAAGAGTAAAAGTCCTGGCTGCCTTCCCCTTCCCAGCAACAAGGGGACAGGCGGGTCTGTTTATACCCTCTTACACAGGAGAATTGAGATTTCATTGCTGGAAAAACAAGATTTAAATTTATCGATTAAAAGAAATAGACACAATTTTTGGAAAATAACCAGCTAAAGAGCAAAAATAAGCCTCGAGATACTGAGATATGGGTACTCACTCCCTAGTGAAATAGCCCAATTTATCATCCCACAGTCCTTACCACACCCAGCCTCACTCTTACCACAATCTAGAATTGCCAGGCATTTTAGGAAACTTCCAACATGAAAATAGGAGAGTAAAGTAAACCAACAGAATAAAAGAACATAGGGGGAAACAGAAAAAGGGTGGTGGAGATCAGGAAAAAAATTATCTTTTTACAAATATATTGAAAATCCTCAAAAATAAGAGAATATATAGCATTCATGATAGGAGTCTATAAAAAGAAACACTTGGGAACAAAGTAAAAGATATCTTGGAAAATTAAAACTAAGCACAAAATTTAATACCCAATAATATATTTGGAAAATAAAGATGAAGAAATCTCCCAGAAAACAAAACAAAATGATTTTTTTAAAATAGTATACAAAAGATAAGAAAATCCATTTATTAGATCAGAGAATAATCTTGCAAGAAAATCTTTAAGGAGATTTCCCTAATGTAGAGATGTGAGTTTCCAGATGGAAAAATCCCCTTGAGTGTCCAGTACAATAGTTTCCAAGGTGCCTCACCACAAATTTTTGGAAATCTGGGGACAAAGAGAAGTTTCCAGAGTGAGAAAAAGAAATGGTTGTATATGAAATATTAGAGCCAGCATGGCATCAGACTTATCAACAGCAATGATGAAATCTAAAAAACTACTAGTGTTTTCTTATCTAGAATTTTATACCCAATTGTTTGTAGGCACCCTCTAAAGTGGCTCTCAACAATCTCTGCCTCCTGGTATTCATGACCATGAATCTCCTCCCCTTGGAATATAGGCAGGACCTAGTGCAATGGACTCAAGTATGTCTCCACAAAACTCATAAGTTGAAGCCCTAACCCCCAACGTGGCTGCATTTGGAATAAGAAATAATTAAGGTTAAATGAGTTCATAAGGGTGGGGTCCTGATCTGATAGGATTAATGTCCTAGTAAGAAGAGATACCAGAGAGCTCTCTCCCTCTGTCTACACTTTGTGAGAACACAGCAAGAAGGCGGCCATCTGCAAACCAGGAAAAGAGCCCTCACCCAAACCTGACCATGATGGCACCATGATAACTGTGAGAAAACAAATCTGTATTGTTAAGCTGTCCATATACAGTATTTTGTTAAGGAAGCTCAGCCTGACTATAACATCTAGTGACTCACTTCCAATGGATCAAAGACAGCAAAAGTGTTGGACTGTCACTTCTGTGATCGATTACAAAAAGGGTCTGGCTTCCTCTTGTGTGTCCTCTCTTTCTCCCTCACTTGCTCACTCTGATGAAAGCCAGCTGCCATGTTGTTAGCTGCCCTAGGAAGAGGCTCATGTGGCAAGGAACTGACAGTGAGAAACTGAGGCCCTCCGAGGCCCTCAGTCCAACAGTCATGAAGAACTGAATCCTGACCACTACCACATGAGTGAGCTTGGAAGCAGACCCGCCCCCAGTCAAGTCTTCAGATGACTGCAGCCCTTGCTGATACCTCAGCTGCAGTCTGTGAGACACCCTATGCCAGAGGACACAGCCAGATCTTTAGTTCATGTAAATTATGAGATAATAAATGCTTATTATTTTAAGCTACTAAGTTTTGGGTGATTTATTATATAGAAATAGATAACTTATACAAAAACACGACTATCAATCCAGTGTAAGGTTAAAATAAAAATAATTTTAAATACTCAAGGTCTCAAAGAATTTACCTCCCTTGCTCTACTTTTTCTTAGAAACAAGAAAACAAAACATGGAATAAGGAAAACAAGGGATCCAACACAAGCGAGAGGGGAAAAAGAATCCCCAGGATAATGAGAGATAAAGAGACAGAGGCAGAGATCCCAGAACATCAGCTGAGTGACAGTTCTAGAAAGCAACAAGTTCAAGTTGGAACACAAAGATGAAGAAGATATACATTTCTTTTTTTTTTTTTTTTTTTTTGTTCGGTAAGGGGATCGCAACTCTCGGCACAGTGTTGTCTGCACCACGCTCAGCTCAGCCAGTGAGCGCACCGGCCATCCCTATACAGGATCTGAACCTGCAGTCTCAGTGCTACTAGCACCACACCCTCCCGAGTGAGCCACAGGGCCGGCCCAAGAAGATATACATTTCTGGTGAGAGTTTGGGGTGCATTGGTACTAGATATATAGAAAAGTAAGGGGATAGAGAGAGAGATAAAGAAAGAATAATTCTAAAAACAAACAAAACAAAGCAGTTTAAGAAAGGAAATACAATAATAGTATATACTATGGCTTGATGTAGAGTTTGCTAAGGGTGCTGTAACAAAGTACCACAAACTGATTGGCTTAAACACAAAAATGTATTGTCTCACAGTCCTGAAGGCTAGAAGTCTGAGATCAAGGTGTCAGCAGGGTTGGTTCCTTCTGAGGGCTATGAGGGAGAATCTGTTCCACTCCTCTCCCCTGGCTTCTGGTGGTTTGCTGGCGATCTTTGTTGTTCCTAGGCTTGTAGAAGCATCACCTCAATCTCTGCCTTGATCTTCACTTGGTGTACTCCCTGCGTGCGTGTCTATCTCTAAATTTCCCTTTTATAAGGACATTGGTCATATCGGATAAGGGTCCACCCTAATGACCTCATCTTAACCTCCCTAACTAGGTAAAGACCCTATCACCAAATAAAGATACATTCTAAGTACTGGGGGTTAGGATTTCAACATATAAATTTGGGAGGCACACAATAACGTAAATACTATTGATCTAACCCAAAATTATGTTATATATTTGAGAAAGATAAGGAAGGAAAATGTATGTGTGTGCACACACATGTGCATGTGTGTAAAAAGTGTGTGTGAAGGAGGAGAGAATTTAAGATGGCTTAAGTCCTCATGTTCCACGGTAGGAAATGGGTGGATAATATCTAAAACTGAAAAAATAAATCAAGATAGAGTTGTATATACAGTAGTCCTCCCTGATCCATGGTTTCATTTAGGTGGTTTCAGTTACCTATGGTCAACCACAGTCCAAGTATTAAATGGAAAATGCCAGAAATAAACAATTTATAAGTTTTAAATTGTGTGCCCTTCTGCTAAGTGTGATGACATCTCTCACTGTGTCACCCCTTCCTGCCCAGAACGTGGTCATCCCTTCATCTAGCATATTCACACTATATGCACTACCCACCCGTCAGTCACTTAGTAGCTGTCCCATTATCAGATCAACTGTCGCAGTATCACAGTGCTTGTGTTCAAGCAACTCTTATTCTACTTAATATTGTCCCCAAAGCACAAGAGTAGTGATGCTGGCATACTGTTACATTGTTTATTATTTATTATTGTTATGCATCTCTTACTGTGCATAATTTGTAAATTAAACTTCATCATAGGTATGTATACCCAGGAAAAAATAGTGTATATAGGGTTTAGTACTATCTGTGGCTTCAGGCATCTACTGGGGTCCTAGAATGTAATCTACTATAGATACAGGGGGACTNGCGACACTGAGGGTTGCTATCCGTTGCCGGACACGGAAAAAGACAAAAAAAAAAAAAAATTTATCGATTAAAAGAAATAGACACAATTTTTGGAAAATAACCAGCTAAAGAGCAAAAATAAGCCTCGAGATACTGAGATATGGTTACTCACTCCCTAGTGAAATAGCCCAATTTATCATCCCACAGTCCTTACCACACCCAGCCTCACTCTTACCACAATCAAGAATTGCCAGGCATTTTAGGAAACTTCCAACATGAAAATAGGAGAGTAAAGTAAACCAACAGAATAAAAGACCATAGGGGGAAACAGAAAAAGGGTGGTGGAGATCAGAAAAAAAATTATCTTTTTACAAATATATTGAAAATCCTCAAAAATAAGAGAATATATAGCATTCATGATAGGAGTCTATAAAAAGAAACACTTGGGAACAAAGTAAAAGATATCTTGGAAAATTAAAACTAAGCACAAAATTTAAAACCCAATAATACATTTGGAAAATAAAGATGAAGAAATTTCCCAGAAAACAAAACAAAATGATTTTTTAAAAATAGTATACAAAAGATAAGAAAATCCATTTATTAGATCAGAGAATAATCTTGCAAGAAAAT
The DNA here is from genome assembly GCF_000696425.1 of Galeopterus variegatus. Lineage (NCBI taxonomy): Eukaryota > Metazoa > Chordata > Mammalia > Dermoptera > Cynocephalidae > Galeopterus > Galeopterus variegatus. The sequence continues at coordinate 20,656 of NW_007736542.1, forward strand.
CTTTAAGGAGATTTCCCAAATGTAGAGATGTGAGTTTCCAGATGGAAAAATCCCCTTGAGTGTCCAGTACAATAGTTTCCAAGGTGCCGCACCACAAATTTTCGGAAATCTGGGGACAAAGAGAAGTTTCCAGAGTGAGAAAAAGAAATGGTTGTATATGAAATACTAGAACCAGCATGGCATCAGACTTATCAACAGCAATGATGAAATCTAAAAAACTACTAGTGTTTTCTTATCTAGAATTTTATACCCAGTTGTTTGTAGGCAGCCTCTAAAGTGGCTCTCAACAATCTCTGCCTCCTGGTATTCATGACCATGAATCTCCTCCCCTTGGAATATAGGCAGGACCTAGTGCAACGGACTCAAGTATGTCTCCACAAAACTCATAAGTTGAAGCCCTAACCCCCAATGTGGCTGCATTTGGAATAAGAAATAATTAAGGTTAAATGAGTTCATAAGGGTTGGGTCCTGATCTGATAGGATTAATGTCCTAGTAAGAAGAGATACCAGAGAGCTCTCTCCCTCTGTCTACACTTTGTGAGAACACAGCAAGAAGGCGGCCATCTGCAAACCAGGAAAAGAGCCCTCACCCAAACCTGCCATGATGGCACCGTGATAACTGTGAGAAAACAAATCTGTATTGTTAAGCTGTCCATATACAGTATTTTGTTAAGGCAGCTCAGCCTGACTATAACATCTAGTGACTCACTTCCAATGGATCAAAGACAGCAAAAGTGTTGGACTGTCACTTCCGTGATTCGATTACAAAAAGGGTCTGGCTTCCTCTTGTGTGTCCTCTCTTTCTCCCTCACTTGCTCACTCTGATGAAAGCCAGCTGCCATGTTGTTAGCTGCCCTAGGAAGAGGCTCATGTGGCAAGGAACTGACAGTGAGAAACTGAGGCCCTCAGTCCAACAATCATGAAGAACTGAATCCTGACCACTACCACATGAGTGAGCTTGGAAGCAGACCCGCCCCCAGTCAAGTCTTCAGATGTCTGCAGCCCTTGCTGACACCTCAGCTGCAGTCTGTGAGACACCCTATGCCAGAGGACACAGCCAGATCTTTAGTCCATGTAAATTATGAGATAATAAATGCTTATTATTTTAAGCTACTAAGTTTTGGGTGATTTGTTATATAGAAATAGATAACTTATACAAAAACACGACTATCAATCCAGTGTAAGGTTAAAATAAAAATAATTTTAAATACTCAAAGTCTCAAAGAATTTACCTCCCTTGCTCTACTTTTTCTTAGAAACAAGAAAACAAATCATGGAATAAGGAAAACAAGGGATCCAACACAAGCGAGAGGGGAAAAAGAATCCTCAGGATAATGAGAGATAAAGAGACAGAGGCAGAGATCCCAGAACATCAGCTGAGTGACAGTTCTAGAAAGCAACAAGTTCAAGTTGGAACACAAAGATGAAGAAGATATACATTTCTTTTTTTTTTTTTTTTTTTTTTGTTCGGTAAGGGGATCGCAACTCTTGGCACAGTGTTGTCTGCACCATGCTCAGCTCAGCCAGTGAGCGCACCGGCCATCCCTATACAGGATCTGAACCTGCAGTCTCAGTGCTACTAGCACCACACCCTCCCGAGTGAGCCACAGGGCCGGCCCAAGAAGATATACATTTCTGGTGAGAGTTTGGGGTGCATTGGTACTAGATATATAGAAAAGTAAGGGGATAGAGAGAGAGATAAAGAAAGAATAATTCTAAAAACAAACAAAACAAAGCAGTTTAAGAAAGGAAATACAATAATAGTATATACTATGGCTTGATGTATGAGTTTGCTAAGGGTGCTGTAACAAAGTACCACAAACTGATTGGCTTAAACACAGAAAGGTATTGTCTCACAGTCCTGAAGGCTAGAAGTCTGAGATCAAGGTGTCAGCAGGGTTGGTTCCTTCTGAGGGCTATGAGGGAGAATCTGTTCCACTCCTCTCCCCTGGCTTCTGGTGGTTTGCTGGCGATCTTTGTTGTTCCTAGGCTTGTAGAAGCATCACCTCAATCTCTGCCTTGATCTTCACTTGGTGTACTCCCTGCGTGCGTGTCTATCTCTAAATTTCCCTTTTATAAGGACATTGGTCATATCGGATAAGGGTCCACCCTAATGACCTCATCTTAACCTCCCTAACTAGGCAAACACCGTATCACCAAATAAAGTTACATTCTAAGTACTGGGGGTCAGGATTTCAACACATAAATTTGGGAGGCACAGAATAACATAAATACTATTGATCTAACCCAAAATTATGTTATATATTTGAGAAAGATAAGGAAGGAAAATGTATGTGTGTGCACACACATGTGCATGTGTGTAAAAGAGTGTGTGTGAAGGAGGAGAGAGTTTAAGATGGCTTAAGTCCTCATGTTCCACGGTAGGAAGTGGGTGGATAATATCTAAAACTGAAAAAATAAATCAAGATAGAGTTGTATATACAGTAGTCCTCCCTGATCCGTGGTTTCATTTAGGTGGTTTCAGTTACCTATGGTCAACCACGGTCCAAAAGTATTAAATGGAAAATGCCAGAAATAAACAATTTATAAGTTTTAAATTGTGTGCCCTTCTGCTGAGTGTGATGACATCTCTCACTGTGTCACCCCTTCCTGCCCAGAACGTGGTCATCCCTTCATCTAGCATATTCACACTATATGCACTACCCACCCGTCAGTCACTTAGTAGCTGTCCCATTATCAGATCAACTGTCGCAGTATCACAGTGCTTGTGTTCAAGCAACTCTTATTCTACTTAATATTGTCCCCAAAGCACATGAGTAGTGATGCCGGCATACTGTTACATTGTTTATTATTTATTATTGTTATGCATCTCTTACTGTGCATAATTTGTAAATTAAACTTTATCATAGGTATGTATACCCAGGGAAAAATAGTGTATATAGGGTTTAGTACTACCTGTGGCTTCAGGCATCTACTGGGGTCCTAGAATGTAATCTACTATAGATACAGGGGGACTACTGTACATGATATTTAGAAATATGGAGGCAAATATCTTAATCTCTCCTGATTCTGTAAAATACCTAATATCCTTTAATAAATCCTTTTCTGCTTGAATTAGGAGCAAATTCTGTTGTTGGCAATTGTAGTACATTGACTGCATTGGTGGCCCCAATTAATGGTGTCCTTATATCCATACCCTTTGCAATATGACTTTGAAGCTCTTCCCATCAAGAGGGGGGATCTGTTTCTTCTCACCTTGTGACCTGCTTTGGCCAATAGGATGTGTTAGAAGTGATGGAGTGCTAGCTCCAAGCCCAGGCCTCAAGAGACCTTGCTCACTTCTACTCCTACTCTTGGATCTCTGCTTCTACTATGAGAAGTAGACAAAGTTATCCTGCTTGGAGACCACATGCAAGTTACCCTGTTGACTCAGCCAAGATCTACCTACACCAGCCTACAGTTACCTGAGCTCAAACATGTGGAGAAAGTCTAGCAAAAATCAGAAGAGGAGCCCATCACCAGGTAACTGACTTTAGACATGGAAGTAATTCCAGCCAAGACTAGGATAATTTCCCAGCTGACCAATAAACTTTTGAGCAATAGTAAATAGTTGGCATGCAAAGCCACTAAGTTTTGGAGTGATTTGTTACTATAACAACTAAGCTAACTGATACAGCAACTGAAAACCTTGCCTAGTACAATGCTTCTCAATACCTCTTCATTATTCTTGATAGGTAGCTGAAGCTTAAAGAACTAAGGTTTACCCATATAACATTTGCTATTCTGTAAGAGAGACTAATCATAGAAATAAGGGTTGCGATCCGTTGCCGGACACGGAAAAAGACAAAAGACAAAAAAAAAAAATATATATCTTAATCTCTCCTGATTCTGTAAAATACCTAATATCCTTTAATAAATCCTTTTCTGCTTGAATTAGGAGCAAATTCTGTTGTTGGCAATTGTAGTACATTGACTGCATTGGTGGCCCCAATTAATGGTGTCCTTATATCCATACCCTTTGCAATATGACTTTGAAGCTCTTCCCATCAAGAGGGGGGATCTGTTTCTTCTCACCTTGTGACCTGCTTTGGCCAATAGGATGTGTTAGAAGTGATGGAGTGCTAGCTCCAAGCCCAGGCCTCAAGAGACCTTGCTCACTTCTACTCCTACTCTTGGATCTCTGCTTCTACTATGAGAAGTAGACAAAGTTATCCTGCTTGGAGACCACATGCAAGTTACCCTGTTGACTCAGCCAAGATCTACCTACACCAGCCTACAGTTACCTGAGCTCAAACATGTGGAGAAAGTCTAGCCAAAATCAGAAGAGGAGCCCATCACCAGGTAACTGACTTTAGACATGGAAGTAATTCCAGCCAAGACTAGGATAATTTCCCAGCTGACCAATAAACTTTTGAGCAATAGTAAATAGTTGGCATGCAAAGCCACTAAGTTTCGGAGTGATTTGTTACTATAACAACTAAGCTAATTGATACAGCAACTGAAAACCTTGCCTAGTACAATGCTTCTCAATACCTCTTCATTATTCTTGATAGGTAGCTGAAGCTTAAAGAACTAAGGTTTACCCATATAACATTTGCTATTCTGTAAGAGAGACTAATCATAGAAATAACTATGGTAAGAAAAATTGAGATATTGTGTTTTGTTTGTAGAAGAATCAGATAGGATATATTTTCTGGCCTCAACACAGAAGGTATATAAGGACACCTTCCTGTTTAGCCTTTTTTGAAAAAGCCTGAGCTCACTGTGAACTGAAGGAATGGGAGAGTGACAAGTGCCTTTGGTACAGTGAGGCAGAAGCAGAGAGAATAGAAGGAGAAAGGTTATCCAAGCCAAGGAGTGAGAAAGTAGCTTGTGTTCCCTTGCCATACCTCAAGTTGGAGGCAGGATCTCAGGAGAAATGGTTACTTGGTGCCCCCAGGACAACTAGACCAGAACACCAGGGCTCCAGTGATTCTCATTCCCACAAAAAGGATGTCCACTTTTAAGAGATAATATGGACTTGAACCATGAGCTTACTGATGATCACTATGGGAGTCTCTGCAAATTTCTGCTCTGGTCTCCAGGACCTTGGGGTGGGGGGAAGGGGAACTCCAATAATGACTTGGGGTCAGGGGAGAGGGAACTCCAATAATGACTGAGATTTAATTTCTTAGCAGCTCAGAAGGACGGGGACTCAAACACGGATTTAAATTGATTCTTGAAAAACAACATGACATGCATGTCCTACACACCTGAGTTTGTGGAGTAAGATTCAGGCCCATTCATAGTTGAATTTTCATTAGAATTTGCCAAGAAGTTCAAAGTTAGTGAAGCAAATGAGCAAAGAGAGCCTTTGAAAATAGGGAGTGATAATCATTTGTCCAACATCCCAAATCCCACACCAGGAACATGTGTGATAGCATTGATACTTCCGGAGTATTACAAACCCCCAAGGTATTGTATCTTGTCTACAAAAAATTATGTTATGTATTAGTGAGTTCTTCCCCCTGAGACTTAGGTTGGTTGGTTGGTTGGTTGTCCAAAAACTTGCAAGAATTTGCTCTTGGTAGCTCCTTTCTTCCATCTGATTGGTCCCTGCCACACCTTCTCTTCTGTCACTATGACCAGCTTTACACATCTCCCACGTGGCTTCCTGATGTAAGTGGCCAAGAACTAGAGTCATTTTAACTTAGAGTGAATCATGGACAATAATAACCCAAGCCCTGGCGTCACACCTCCCAGGGTTCACTTCTTGGTTCTGCCACTTACTAACTAAATGGCTCCAGCCAATTTAGCTAATCAGCCCTCACCTGAAAAATAGGACTAGTAATAGCAATTACCTCCAAAGGATATCATGAGAACTAATGGGGAAAATTCACATAAAGTGGTTAGCACTCTGATCAGCTAGCCTCAGAGCCAATCTTTAATAGTATGGTACAATAGACACCTAATATCAGGGGTGAGGCCCTAGTGGGGGAGAGGAAAGTGCTTTGCATTTCTTTAAAGTAAAAAGTTTATGGTTGGTGTCTTTACATAGCAATAGCACTGGGAACAGTTCCAGACACCTGCAAAGTGACCAAATTTTAGTTCTTATGTTTGTGGAGACCTGGATGAAGTTAAGAGAACAGTGACTCAGCAAAGTGGCTCCCACTCTGCCAAGTCAGAATGTCACCATTACCGAATCACAGCAGGAACCAAAAACCAGGGTGCCTCAAGTTCAGTGAATTCCAAGTAATTAAAATTGAGAGCAGAGGATTGAGATTCTAACACAACATGTTTATAACGTTTGTCACTGAAGTGGGCCGGCTGCTTACGGAGACATAAACAGTTCTGTCATTTCCCAATTTTCAGCTCTCCCATTTAAAAAAGGTGGTTTTTTTGAGATCAAAATAATAAAAACACAGAGATCAGAAGATGATATATGACAAGATGTTAAGTAACTATGAATGATCTTTTATTACAGGCCACACTTAGTCATGGTTCTCAAATGGTCAGGCTTTCAAGTTGGAATTACAAATAATTCCCTCCATCAATGAGTCACAAACAACCCACTTATCAAAAACTGTCACATAAATCTGTCACTGAGTAGTGATTACAGGGCATTCATAAAGGTGGCAGACTTTCCAAAGTAACAAGTCCCCCAGAGCCCTTGACTGTCTCTTAGAAGGAAAAAAAGCAAACAATTGAACAGTTGCTGGAGACTCAGAGAAGCCAAAGACTGACAAGGCAGCCAAGGGGTCGAGAGAAGCCAGGGAGTCCAGCTGCAGGCTACAGGCTGAGCACTCGGCCAGCACACACAGAGGCTACTCACTCTCAGGTCCCACCTGTCAGGCAAACTGTGCAGGTGGTAGCTGCCTCTCTAGCCCTCTGTGATTCATAAAGAGAAAGGGCTATAAAAGGGGGGGCCAGAACACTCATCTGGAGTCATGAACTCAAGGAAATTTTAACCCAGAAGAATCCTTAACAACCTTCTAACTTACCTCTCCCAGCCCCCTTCATTTAGCTCAGAAGAAAATGGCACCCTAAGAAGATCACAGGATTTTCTTGGGATTGAGAAAGACAGGACGCAGAATAGACCCTGGACCTCGCAACCCCAGTCATTTATCGAGCACCATAGAAGATAGTAAAGCAAGGGAAGAGATAGATGCTGTCGTCAAAGATGTCTTTATATGGTTCAACATGAAGGACCTAGCATATACTACCTTTTCAGAAAATGATGGTGTCCACCCTTCCCCCAGGTAAAAAGTTAAATTCTAGCTGGTGAATTATCAGTTTAACAATTGCAATGTCAAATAAATTTGAAATCGATGGTTAACCACATTTCAACCCCCAAAAATGATTTAATTGAAATAAAATTTCAAATCTTTAGATCATTTGTATGAATTATTTTTCTGAAATTCTTATCAGTTTAACAATTGCAATGTCAAATAAATTTGAAATCGATGGTTAACCACATTTCAACTCCCAAAAATGATTTAATTGAAATAAAATTTCAAATCTTTAGATCATTTGTATGAATTATTTTTCCGAAATTGCAAGGACTACCAAAAGAGAAACTTTCTAGCTCTGATTCACCAAAATAAATATTAATGAGAC
>NW_007736542.1:28517-41437 GCF_000696425.1 Galeopterus variegatus
TCCCAAAAATGATTTAATTGAAATAAAATTTCAAATCTTTAGATCATTTGTATGAATTATTTTTCCGAAATTGCAAGGACTACCAAAAGAGAAACTTTCTAGCTCTGATTCACCAAAATAAATATTAATGAGACCAGCCCAACCAAAAGTGTCCCAGAGCCAGTGCTTGCCATTTGATATGGTCTTCCAGAGAGTTCTTGCCTGAGACATATTTTTTCAAGCCCTCCTTTTTACAGAATTCTCAAGCATGTCTTGTCCTTCTCTTCCTGTTAACTTCCCATAAGATCATATGGAGCATTCATTTTCTTTCTCACTCCCTCACCTAGCAAGAGGATTTATAGTGTGTCATTTGAAAGCATGGACTTAACGATCAAACACTCAGATCTAGATTTCCAGTCAAAGGACTTGAGTGAGTTGTTTAAAGTCTTAGTTTCTTCATCTCTAAAATAGGAGTAATAATAGAACTTGCTCATAGGCTTTCTTAAGTTATGTGAGAATTAAATTAGTAATTCTAATGCCACCTAGTAATGCCACCTAGGTGTTCAAGAGTTCACTGCATGCCAGGCACTGTACTAGGCCCTAAGGAGGCAGTCATGATGAATGATGGGGGCCTCATTGGAGCCTGGCATGAGAGCGACAAGCCCTAAGCAAATAATCACATAAAGAAACACGTAAGGGCAACTCATCTAAGAGGAAAAGCAGCCAAAGAGGAGAAAGATGCCAGTGTGAACTTTCAGAGCACAAACATGAAGTAGAGAGAGCAAGAGAACCACGGTTCCTTCCACAAGATGCTTTCCCCTGGAAATGCAGGACTCTGGTAAGTCCACAATTGTGGATGGGTCATATCAGCATCCACAGGATCTGTTCTTATCCCAACTCCTCCCTATTTCCAAATCACAGGAAGGAGCGATCCCTCTTTCTTACCTGGACACCAGGGGAGTCTGCTCTTCACCTGAATGACATCGGTGAGAGCATCTTGCAGCTCTTTCTCTGCCTTGAGGTGGCTCGAGTGGGATAATGACACAAATCGAGGGAATGAACTCGGTGGGGTGATTGAGTTGCTTGGAGGCCTACAAGACCGTGCTTTTGGAAAGATGGTCCAAGCAGAGTTGTGAGAAACTCTGCCAGCACTTCAAAGAGCAGCCTCACCAGGAGGGGACTGCAGAAAGAGAAAAAAATTGCAGTGGGTTTTGTTTTTGTTTGTTTCACAAATTTTTTAATTATTCTACTTTGTTTTTAAAACTTGAGGCTGGCTGGTTAACTCATTTGGTTAGAGCACGGTGTTGTAACACCAAAGTCAAGGGTTTGGATCCCCGTACCGACAAGCTGCCAAAAAAATAAAAATAAAAATAAAATAAAAAAACTGCTAAATTGAACTTTTAAAAATTAAATATACCCAAATGAAAGAGAACTTTTATTCAACTGGTGGGGAAGATTTAGAGAAGTTATTTTGAGCAGAATATCTTTCCATGTCTCTTTCTGTTTCTAATTTCTATGCTTCAGGACCAGGAAATGTGTCCCTACCTCGGACAGCCTGGTTCAAGAGAATTTGCTGGCAACCAGCTCTCAGGAGCTGACTTTGGAGGCTGACCAGTCCTCTGCAGCTGCTCTCCCAGGTCCACAGGCATGCAGTAAGGAAAGGTCAGGCACAGAGGGGTGTCTTGTGGCATTGCCTTATGTTGGCATTACTCCGGGTCCAAGGAATGTCCAGCAGGAGCAAATTCCATGAGCCCAGATCCCAGAACAAGTGTGTTTTCCCAGTGATTCCCAGTCAACTCCCCCTTAAACTGACAGAATGCATGGTTCTGATGACAGAGACCGGCCAGTGCTGGACAGGATGTGTGTGTGAGAGAGTGTGTGTGTGTGTGTGTGTGTGTGTGTGTGTGTGTGTGTGAGAGAGAGAGAGAGAGAGAGAGAGAGAGAGAGAGAGGATCCAGAGACCAGGCTACTGTCTTCATAAATGGGGGGCTGACCATGTGACAAGGGGCAAGTCAGAAGGACATCAGAGAAAGCAAATGCCACAGAAAGCTGAAGTCTTTTTTCTGCCATCCCAGAGGCACTGATTCCAGGGAACTGGAGTGCAGCTTCTTAACACTGACCTTGTAACACTTCTCTCTGTCACATTTTTTCCCTCACAACACTCTGGGGCAGGTGCAATGGCTCCCATTCAACAAATAAGGAAGGGGATGTCCCCTAAGGCAGCGTGAGCTCCCGCAGGCCAGACCCAAATCTTCTGATGTAGTTCCCACGTGATCAATTAAACACACTCATCCTAGGGCCTCAATATCTAGCCTAATGTGCTTCACAACCCCAAAGGTAGCTCCAACTTCCGTCCCAACATGTAAAGAGCTTAGAAGACATCACTCCTGTACTTACAAGACAAAGCCAGACAAACTGAAAATCAACACTTTTCTCAGACCCATCAGAAAACTGTGGTCACGGAGCAAACCACCATATGTCTCAAAATATGAAGAGATAAATACATCCAGAGAAACAGCACCCAAGATCTGCTTACCCGAAGCAGAAGCCATGAGGCAGAACCTGGTAGGAACATTTAAATGGTCATTTTGATGAACTGTTGGAGACTGAATGTGGACTAGCATGAGAGCGAGAAACTCCTGGGGTTGCAGTCATGGGGGTTCCCATACTTTCACGAGCTTTCTCTCCAGGAACCCCACCAGCTTCTCATATTGAGAATCTGATAAAGATCTCCCTGTGGCCCTGGCAGGGGGAAGGGAATTCCTCCCACTCCAGCCTCCTCCAGCTTCTGTCTCACCTAAGGGGTAAAAGCATGGTCAAAAGAAGACAGTACTTCAAGGAAATAGATTAGGAATTCTGTAGCCATGGAAGGTAGAAGAGGATGGGGTAGGTAGGGGAAGTATGTCACTGAGAAATACTGCAAAGGTGCCCCAAGACACAGGTCCACCAGAAGACAGAGACTTGGTCACAATGTTATAGAAAACTTCCTCTTTCCATAGCCTACCACAAGTCTTCAGTATAAAAACAGTGAATTAGAGCTAAAAGGGTTTCAAGACACAGACTCTCTAACAAACAGAGAGAAGTTCCAAAGCCCAGAGAGGAGACAATAACAGACAGTAGAAGAATCCAAAGCCTCTGGTACCTATAAATAGCTACAACAAACATAAAACACAGCCCAGCTCCTAGCCAGATTGACAGAAAAATTCACCCTAAAGGCTATCTACTTCAGTTCCTGTTACCCAATACAACACATTCAGCTTTCAACAAAAATTACTACACATGCAACAGGGAAGAAAAAACCTAGCCTAAAGAGACAAAGCCATCATGAGAACCACACTCAGATAAAACACAGATGTTGGAATTATCAGACAGGGAATTTTAAATAATGATAATGAAGATGTTAAGGGCTGTCATGGAAAAAGCAGACAGCATGCAAGACAGATAATGTAAGCAGAGAGATGGAAAAACTCTTCAGAAAAAGTCAAAAGGAAATACTACAAATCAAAAACATGGTAACAGAAATGAAGAATGCCTTTGACACTATCATAAGTAAATTCAACAGGGCCAAAGAAAGAATCAGTGAATGTGAAGAAAGGTCAACAGAAACTTCTCAAACTGAAATGCAAAGAGAAAAAAAGAATAAAAAATTAATAAATGATAATAGCAGAATATTCAAAATTATAAGACCATTTCAAAAGGTATAAATAAATGCAATTACAATACCAGAAAAAGAAAAACAGAATGGAGCAGAAGAAATATTCAAAGTAATAATGGCTGAGAACTTTCCAAAATTAATGTCAGACACCAAACCACAGATCTAAGAAGCTCACACCACATAGGATAAACACAAATATATATATTTTATATATATAATATCATTATACATATAATGAAATATAATAGTTATATATCATTAAATAATTAGAGTATATAATTTAATAATAGTATAATAATTTCATATTCAATAATAGCATACAAATAATATTGAATAATAGTTACTAAAACATTAAATATTTTATAATTATTAAATACTTGAATAATAAATAATACATATTTTATATATGTAATATGCAAATTGCAGAAAAATCAAACACGAAGAAAAAATCTTAAAGGAAGACAGAAGAGGAAAAAGAAAAACCTAACCTATGGAGTACAGATAAGAATTACAGTGGACATCTCACCAAAAGCCATATAATCAAAAAGGGAATAGAGTGAAATATTTAAAATTTTGTTATCTAAAATTCTATAGCTAGTGAAATTATCTTTTCAAAGTAATGAGAAAGACCAAAAAAAAAAAAAATGCTGAGGGAATGTATTGTCAGCAGACCTACTCTCCAAAAAATGTTAAAAGAAGTTCGTTGGGCAAAGGAAAAATTATCTATTAGAGATTTGTATCTGTATAAAAAAAGAAGATCACTGGATGCTGAGGGAATGTATTGTCAGCAGACCTACTCTCCAAAAAATGTTAAAAGAAGTTCTTTGGGCAAAGGAAAAATTATCTATTAGAGATTTGTATCTGTATAAAAAAAGAAGATCACTGGAGGAGGAATACATGAAGTAAAATAAAATATTTATTTTTTATTCTTAACTGATCTAAAATATAACTGTTTAAAGCAAAGAATACTAAGAATGTATCGAGTGATTATACTATACTGATAAGCGAAATAAATGACAGCAATGTCACAAAATATGGGAGACAGGTACTGGGAATACGCTGTTATAAGGTCCCTGCAATACATGTAAATCAGTATAGCGTCGCTTGAGGATGTATTTAGACTACTTAAGCTTTATATTGTAAACTCTAGGGTGACCATCAAAAAGAAGTATAAACTATCTGCTAAGAGAGAAGATAAAATGAAATTATATGAAATGCTGAACTAAAAGCAGAGAAGGCAGAAAAATAGGGGGGGAACAAACAAATAAATGCAATTAATAGAAAACAGTAACAAAGTTTGTAGATATTAATCCAACTATATCAATGATTATTTTAAATGTGAGTGTTTTGAACACAATTAAAAGAGAGACAGTCAGGGCCGGCCCGGTGGCGCACTCGGTAGAGTGCGGCGCTTGGGAGCGCGGCGGCGCTCCCGCTGAGGGTTCGGATCCCATATAGAGACCGGTCCACTCACTGGTTGAGCGCGGTGCAGGCGCAACACCGAGGGTTGCGATCCCATTGCCAGTCATGGTACGGGCGCGACACCGAGGGTTGCAATCCCATTACCGGTCACAAAAAAAGACAAAAAGGAAAAAAAAAGAGAGAGAGAGACAGTCAAAGTAGATACAAAAACACAACCCTACTATATGTTTTCTACAAAAAACCCACTTTGGGCTGGCAGGTTAGCTCACTTGGTTAGAGCATGGTGTTAGTAACACCAAGGTCAAGGGTTTGGATCCCTGTACAGAGCAGTAGTCAAGGAGAAGGAGAAGGAGCCCACTTTAAATATAAAGACTCGGACAGGTTAAAAGTAAAGGGATGCAAAAAAATATACCATTCTATCACTAATCAAAAGAATGCTGGAAGTGCTTTATTAATTTTAGACAATGCAGACTTTGTAACAAGGAAGATTATCAAGGATAAAGAGGGCTATTATACAATGATAAGGAGGTCAATTCTTCAGGAAGATGCAACACTCCTAAACATATATGCACATAACAACAAAGCATCAAAATACATGAGGCAAAAACTGATAGAACTGCAAGAAGAAATATACAAATCCAATATTATAGTCAGAGAATTTAACACACCTTTGCCAATAATTGATAGAACAAGCAGGCAGAACATCAATAAGAATATAGATGACCTCAATAGCACTATCAATCAACTTGATCTAATTGACATTATTGATTACTCCATCCAAGGTGGGGAAGGTAGTGAGTGTGGGGAATGGAGAGGCAGATTGCAGTTTTAAAGAGGGTGATCAGGAAAGGTCTTGCTGAAAAGGTGATGTTAATGCCAGCACTTGAGGAAGGTAAAAGTAAAATGGAGACTGGGGAAAGAGCAATTCAGGCAGTGGGAAGATCCAGGGCAAGGCCCAGAGTCAATAGCAGGGCTGGTACACTCAAGGAAAAGCAAGACAGACAGAATGACTGGACTGGAGCAAGCACAAGGGAGGGCAGTAGAAGAGCTCAGAGAGGTGATGGGATGTATAGCATCTGAGCAGCCAATTAAGCATGGGAGTGAAGAGGTCATATATGGTAAGTAAAGCTGTGAGTGCATAAATTTAGTAGGGATGGTACCTAGACTCAAGTGAGGAGAGAAGGACAATCTTTCTTGTTTTCTATAGTGGTACCATTCCCAATTTTCTTCTGTTCCTCTTACTATCCCTTCCATTATTGGATCCACCTTCTCTGTCCCTGAAAGGCTGGCTTTCCTCAGGCCAGTTTTAGAAAAGAAGAGAAAGAAGGATACAGTCTGAGGTGGTACCTGAGCTCAGGTAAATTCTTAACCAAGTAGGGGGAAGGAGTAGAAAGGGAGACAGGACAGTGAATGTTGTCAAGTCCCCCAGTACCCTGCAAAATGAATAAACACACATGGGGTTTTCTTCTTAGCCCAGACCCATGTCCCCATGCTTACCCCACCACTAAGTAGATGTTTTTAAAAAGAGCATGAAATCATTTAAACCAGAGCTTTTAAAAGTAACACAGATGGTATGATAGGCAGAATAATGGCCCCCCAAAGATGGTCACATCCTAATCCCCAGAACCTGTGAATATATTACCATACATGGAAAAAGGTATTTTGCAGATGTGATTAAATTATGGACGTTGAGGGCCGGCCCGATGGCGCACTGGATAGTGCACCACTTGGGAAGCGCGGCGGCGCTCCCGCCTGAGGGTTCGGATCCCACATACAGACCGGTTCCCGCTCACTGGCTGAGCGAGGCGCGGGAGCAACACTGAGGGTTGCAATCCCGTTGCCGGTCCCCGGTCCGGTACGGGGGCAACACTCAGGATTGCGATCCGTTGCCGGACACGGAAAAAGACAAAAGACAAAAAAAAAAAAAATTATGGACCTTGAAATGGAGAGATTATCCTGGATTATCTGGGTGGGCCCATTCCCAAGCACTGCACTCTCCCGAGTGCGCCACGGGGCCAGCCCAACAACCATGATTTTAAAAACAAACCAACAAATTCGAAATACACAATTTCTGTAACACCTTCTACGTGTTAGGAGCTGTGCTAATCACTTTATATACATCATCTTAATTTGTCTTCATAAAGACCATGTATTATACCCATTTGGATAAGATAACTATAATGCCTATTTGGAATTTGTTTTTTTTTTTAATAAAAGGCAGAATGGGCAGAGTAGATTGCCCTGGAAAGATGAGTTTGTTGGTTAAACCTCAGTTCATCAGAAAATGACCTGGGTGCTGGCGAGGTTGCAGAGAAAAAGGAACTCTCATGCACTATTGGTGGGCTGAAAAATGGTGCAGCCTTTATGAAAAATGGTGTGAAGATTCCTCAAACAATTACAGATAGATCTACCATATGACCTAGCTATTCCACTGTTGAGAATATACCCAGAGGAATGGAAATCATCATGCTGAAGAGATACCTGTACTCCAATGTTTATTGCAGCTCTATTTACAATAGCCAAGAGTTGGAACCAGCCCAAATGTCCATCATCAGAAGAGTGAATAAGGAAACTGTGGTATATCTACACAATGGAATACTATTCTGCTATAAAAAAGAGCAAAATACTACCATTCACAACAACATGGATGGACTTAGAGAAAATCATATTAAGTGAAACAAGTCAGGCACAGAAAAAGAAATACCACATGTTCTCACTTATTCGTGGGAGCTAAAAATAAATAAATAAATAAATAAACACACAAACAAATCAAGTGCAGGGGGAAGAGGACAGAATAACCCCAAAAATTCCTTGAACTATTTAAGTCAAGTGAACAGATATGATATGGGGGGGGGGGAGAAGAGGGGAGGAGAGGAACAGGTAAAGGGGCATGAAAATCAAGTATTGAGAAGAAGAAGGAAGGAAGGAAGGAAGGAAGGAAGGAAGGAAGGAAGGAAGGAAGGAAGGAAGGAAGGAAGGAAGGAAGGAAGGAAAGAGAGAAAGAAGAAAATGACCTGGAACACCACTTTCCCTAATTACAGATTTTTCCTGTAGCATATTACTTCATTACAATTTGGAATACTGAAAAGAGAGTGAACATTTTGCCCAAGTATTTTTCAAGGGAATGCTTAGTTGAAACCCCTCTTAGTGATATCAATTTTCAGAAGAGAAATAGAAAAGTATACATTAGAAACTGAAACTTTGAATTGCACAGGAAAGATCATGAGAAGCATATTGTAAACAGCATTTTTTAAAAAGTTTTGTTTTAATTTCACACTATTCATTGATTTTTACATGTTATTCCAAAAAGTATTTATTACATACAATAAAAAGTTCATCTGTATTCTTGGTAGGTTTTGTGGATGTGCGTTGTCAGGGGATTTGCTTCCTCCTTTGAAAAGTCTGTAAACAGGAAGTGATAGGTTTCAGCGAGCTTCCTTATCATAGAAGAATGACATAAGACTGCTCAAGTATAATAAGCAAAAGTATGTCTTTATAAAAAGGAAGGGAGATTAAAATAGGATGTCAAACGTTAATTTAATACATTTCTAAATACAAATAAAATGTCTCCTTACCCTTAGAAAGAAAAACCGAAATTTGAAAATAATCAGTCAAGTAAGCTTCCTTGGAAGCTTTCTCAAGAAAATTTGACAATATTGTCTCTTTCCATTGATATCAGAGGACAGGGTCTGGGGAGGCCCGATAGCCAGTCCCAACCCACCCCATCTGTAAGGAAAGTAGAAAACTTTAGTCAGGAGCTCTCTTGCCTCACATCTGTTACAAATGGGCAAGATCCAGCACATTTGCTAGAAACAAGTTATAAAAGTAGTGTAGCTGCGCATGTGTGCCCATTTACTGATTCAGCATGATCGCTGTAATTATGTAATGCTTGGCTTGTGGCCTCTATTGTGTGCTAAGAGTAAAAGGGAACTGCTCTGAACTGCTGGGCAGCAGAGCACAGACAAATGGCAGAGCTCGTGTCTGAAGATAAAGCATGTCTGTGAAGCTCACTTCTGAAGAATAAAGTATGTCTACCATGCATAAAGCTGCAAGAATCTTCTTTCAATTACCTGACTCATGGTCTGCCCAGGAAGGGGTAGAAAGATCTGAGGTCCAGCCCAACGCCATCCCTTACCAGTTTCTTGAGTCTGCCACAGGAAAGAATTCAAGAGCAGGGTCACAGGAGAAAGTGAAAACAGGTTTAATGTAATGGATAAGAAGTACAGATTTCACAAGGAAAGTGCGGCCTAATTCCAGAGATTGAGCAGGGCCCACACCAAGTTTAATACAAAAGTAAGAAACACACACTCACAGAAAAAATGTAGGCTGGCTCTACAGTAAACAGCAACCTGCTAAGGGCAAGTTTGATACAAAAAGAAATAAATTCACACCTCAGGAGGCAAACTGCAGGCTGGCTCTAGGAGAATGATCAACAGCCCCGCTTCCTACAGGGATTCCACCTTTATAGTTTTGCTACCTAATAAATATTTATGCTATCTAATGAATATTCAACTAAAGGGGTGGTTTCCAGTTATGTAACATAGTCTTGCACATGCTCAGTTGGTCTCTTTTTAGGGACTGTTCATTGGTCAAATTCTACCACATGCACCGAACACGTGCAAGAATATTCTGTGCTCTTTAGTACCCTCTAGTGGAAGGTCATTCAAAAGATAAACTCCACTTTACTGAGCATGCTTGGCTACGAGGGCTATATAGCCTCTTTCTACTGAGCATGCCCAGCCACTGGATTTGCATAAGTCTGTTCCCTGAGGTCTCAATTTCCCCAAGTTGGTAAGAAAAGTTGGTCCAATCAGCAACAGTAACTTCCCTTGAGGATAGGCCTGAGACCTTGGGGAATGGCTTGAAACTCAGAGATGTGTCCTGAAACCTGAACCTACTGAAACTGAGCATCTCCTATCTCACCACTTGTAATGCAAGATTAAGCATTAAGATGCCACTTTTGGCCTGATAAAAATCTTTTGTTAGTCTCTTTATGTGATCTTTCTTAAGTTTATCATGCTATTGTAAGAAAGTACATTCTTTCTATAACTTAATTTCTCTCCAAGGAAGACTTAACAATTAAAGTCTCATCTTCCTTTGATGAAGTATATTAGGCCTGAACATAAAGCCTCTACTTCTAGACTGTTGAAAATTGTTTAGAATTGTTATACAGCAGTTACTTCAGCTCACTTTATATAACTTCATAATAGACCAGGCGAAGTTGTCTCCCAGGGTTTTACAAAATTTAGATCACAAATTTAAATCTTAAAATCCATTTGTGTTTGAGATTCTTCTCTGTTATATCATCAACCCATAGTGTCTGTATTTGTCAGGAGAGGCTAATGGCTGTAACAAATAACTCCCAAATAGCAGTGCTTTAACACAACACGAGTTTATTTCTCACTCACGTAGATTCCCAAACAAGTGTCCTCCATGATTAAGTTTCCAAACAATGATTCAGGGGTGGGACTCTAGGGGTCAGGCACCTTCACTCTCTGCCATCTTCAACATCTGGCCCCTAAAAGTACTTTGGGGTGGTCTCCACTCCAGCCAGCCTTATAGAAGGGAAAAAAACAGGTGATACATGGGAGGTGAGACAGGCCCAGGAGTGACACACATTACTTCTATCCACCTCCCATTGGCCAAAACTCAATCACATGGCCACACCAACTGCAAGGGAGGCTGGGAAATGTAGTCTAACCATGTGCTCAGGAGGGGAAAAGATTCAGGCAAGAGCTACATAGTCACTGCCACATTAATTAGCCTCTGTCTCCATATCATTCAGTCTTCATTCAGACTCTATAAATGATTATTTTACTATCTTCTTTCTTGGCTTTATGTAGATTATCATCCTAAATGTCTAGATATTTAGATAGTTGGTTAAATAGTGTCCCCCCAAAATTCGTGTCCACCCAGAACCTCAAACAAATATGACCTTATTTGGAAATAGGGTCTTTGCAGATGTAATTAGCTAAGGGTCTTGAGGTGAAGTCATCCTGCATTCAGGATGGGCCTTAAATCCAATCACTGGTGTCCTTACTGAAAAAAGGAAAGGACACAGAGAAAAAAGTCGTGTGAAAATGAAGGCAGAGATTGGCAAGGAGCATCAGCACCCAACTGAAGCTACTAAAAGCAAGGAAGGATTCTTCTCTACAGGCTTCAGAGGGAGCACGGCCCTGCCAGTAGCTTGAGTTCAGACCTCTGCCCTCCAGAATTGTAAGAGAATAAATTACGGTTGTTTTAGGACACCAGGTTTGTGGGAAATTGTTACGACAATGCTAGGGAACTAGTACAGCCTTTCTCTCCGTTGTCTCCTGCATTCAACCAGGTCTGGCTAATTTTACCCACTAAATATGTCTTTTTGTTTTTTTTTAAAAGATGACCAGTAAGGGGATCTTAACCCTTGACTTGGTGTTGTCAGCACCACGCTCACCCAGTGAGCAAACCGGCCATCCCTATATGGGATCCGAACCGTGGCCTTGGTGTTATCAGCACCACACTCTCCCGAGTGAGCCACGGGCCAGCCCCTAAATATGTCTTTAACATGTCTCCTCTGGTGAGCAATGCTCAGTCCCTCACCATCATTCACCTGTTATTTGCAAAAGCCTCCAAACCAGATATCCTATCACTGACTTGCTTCCCCATCAAATCCATTCTACAAGACCCTAATGACTCAAGTCATTCCCCCGCTGAAAGCACTTAAGGGGCTCCCTGTTGCCCACAGGAGACGGGGAAAGTTCAAGTGCTCCACGGTGCAGCCTGGAAGCCTCCCTCAACCCAGCTCCCGGCCGTTCACCCACTCAGGGTGAGGAAGGGGCCCAAGCCACAGGAAGAAGGTGTCCAGGGTGAGGAAGCTGCATGGCAGGGGTGTGGAGTGGTGTGAAACAGCCTGGTGGCTTTGGAGAATGGCAAGCGGCTCAGTGGTGTGAGGGGGTGAGCAGCCCGGAGCTGGGTTGAGGGAGGCTTCCAGGCTGCACCGTGGAGCACTCGGACTTTCCCCGTCTCCTGCGGGCAACAGGGAACCCCTGAAGTGCTTTCAGCAGGGGAATGACTTGAGTCATTAGGGTCTTGTAGAAAAGGATTTGAGGGGGAAGCAAGTCAGTGGATTTTGCAAATAACAGGTGAACAGTGGTGCGAGACTGAGCATTGTTCATGAAAGGAGACATGTTAAAGACATATTTAGTGGGTAAAATTAGCCAGACGTGGTTGAATGCAGGAGGCAATTAGTCCTTTTTGTTGCTATAACAGAGTACCTGAGACTGGGTGATTTATAAAGAAAAACGACATTTATTACTTACAGTTCCTGGGACTGGGAAGTCCAAAGTCCATGTGGTGGTACACTGCAAGATGGTGGAGGCAGAGAGAGCAGAGACAGACAGACTCTCCTCTTCTTTTAAAGCCCTCAGAACCACGCCCCTGACCACCATTTTTAATCCATTCACCACTGCACCGTCCTACAATCCAATCACCTCTTCAAGGCCCCGCCTTACAATTACCATAATAGGATTTCCCACCCTGTTAACAGTCACAGTGGGGGCCAAGTTTCTAATAACAAAACGTGGGGGATACAACTCAAGCTTCAGGGAGTTTAGGGGGGACATAATTCAATCCACTACAGAAAGTCTTCTTTTTTAACACATTACAAGATTGAATGTGAATGTAGTAACTATCTTAATTTCAAAGAGGAGATAAATGTACCGCAAACCTATGATGAAAAAAATCTGCAATTTCTATTGGTGGCAGAGTCCCAGGTACTACTACTACTGTGGCTTGTCGCCCACATTTACAATCAAAGAAAATGCTAATTTTCTGTTAGAGGTTAGTGGCTCCCCAAAGATGTCCACGTCCTAATGCCCAGGACCTG
>NW_007736542.1:42052-42878 GCF_000696425.1 Galeopterus variegatus
TCCACGTCCTAATGCCCAGGACCTGGACATCTTTGGGGAGCCACTATTCTGCCCCCCAGAGTCAATCTGGTGAAGCCTATGGACCCCTTCTCAGGATAATGCTTTTAAATGCATAAAATAACACACACATGACCACCAAGGAAGTTAATTCCACTGAATATAGTTTTCAAAATACATTAGTGATTTTTCCCCCATGCTAATTCACACTGAATTTGGCTTAAGACCTGGTTAATCGAGGCATTTATTATTTTTTAAAAAATAAAAAATACTGCAGTAAGTTAAAATAGGAGACTATCCTTGTCAAATCCCTAGAAACTAACCCTTTTCAATTCAATTCAAATTTTATTAAGCTCCTGTTGTGTACAGCGACCTTCATATGCCCAGTAAGGTCAAGGTAAACAACAAAAGTAATAGGAAGTCAGTGACAACGTGGAAATAAAGCAAGGATTTCAAGAATTTGTAGAGAAAAATCTGCCCTGTAACTTAAAAATGGACATATTTGTGTTCTAAATCTAATTAAATCAAACCAAGGTGGGGGAGGGTAGGAGCTAAGGCGGGTACAGGATTTGCAAACATGACAACAGTGACATCTAGTGGGTACCATTGGTAAAGCACTTCAAGTGCTTTACTGCGCGGAGAAGCGATCACAGAGAGCCACGTTCGTTAAATATTTATTGAGCACCTATTGTAATTTAATATCACGTCAGATCCTGGCTGGCAGCCCACCACGTTCTCTCCTCCGGCTTCATCCCACACCATAGTTGGCCTCATACACATACACCTCAGCCAAGTCCCAGATACAAAGTAAGTAAAGAAAATAAGTCTG
>NW_007736542.1:44580-46329 GCF_000696425.1 Galeopterus variegatus
TTGGAGAACCCACCCCACTCCCATTCCACAGGAATCCATTTTTTTGGAGAATCCACCCCGCTTCTATTCCACAGGAATCTTGAGAGGGTCCCACCCTCTCAAGAGCAGGCACATGCCCCAGGCCAGGCCCGTGAGAAGCCTTCCCAGGAAGTTGTCAGAACTATGCAGTGCTTCCAACTGCACAGTCATATCGGTCATCCTTTCCACCATGTGGATCGGGCTGAGAATGACGCCATCACAGAGGAAAACAGAGCCAAAAGATGGCAGGAAAGAGGAGGGATGCAGGCGAACCCCTGGATCCAGCCATGCATCCAGACTTCTCAGTTATGACCGATAAACTCCGTTTCTCCCTGAGCTAGTTCGAAATGGGTGTCTTTACTGGCAAGGAACGTTCTTGCTGATTTCACTCTTGATGTTCCTGTGAGATGAGAACAGCAGCTGATTTCCAGACGGAGAAGCTCATTGCCCCATTTTAAAGCCCACCGTTCCAAGGACCACCACCCCCAGCCCCTCCCATCAGCAGTCAGCCTCCTGCAGTGAAGCCCAGGCTGTCATTTGGAACTTTTCACTTACAGTAATAACAAGTTATAACCCCATTTACATAGCATTTGCCAGTTGCAAGGCCTTTTTCAGATACATAGTCAAGACAAGAGATAAGCTGGTTGGGTTCAAATCCCACCTTTGCACTTTTTAGCTGTACAGTGTTGGGACAGTTACTTAGTTTCTGTGTGCTTCCATGGCCTCATCTGTACAGTGGGGACAATTATACAGTTCCTTACTTATGGGGCTGTTAATATATATTACATCTTACAGCAGTGCTCAGTGCACGGTAAGATCTGCATGCGTGACTGCTATTACTATTACTTTCATTGTTGTTATTATTTTATCCCCACAACTCCTCCTCGAAGGAGGTATTATCATTTTTCATCCTCATTCCTGTTTTGTAGATGAGGAGACTGAAATGATGTGTGACAAATTCAGTTGTCACTGAGATAATATCAAGCCTTCTGAGTCTATGTCCCTATCAACAATCTTCCCCCAGGCTGTAATATGCGGACTCTTACAATACTGTCTTACATTATTTAGCTATTTTATCGCCACACCAACTTTCATGTGTATGTCCTCTCGTTAGCTGACTTGTAATCTCCTTGATGCGGGGAACTCTGATTAACACATCTTTAAAATCCCTCAGCAAGTACCATGGTAGCTCCACATAGTAAACAAAAATCCACTAATAATATTTAATAAGATAGAAATATGTTTACATTAATCTTTTAAATAGTAGAGCAGTTTACAAAATAGTATGTACATGAAATCCCATTATTGTCAACAAATATTTTTCTGTATGTATCTTTCTACATATGGACAGGAAAAAATGACTAAAAGGTTTTTGATCAAAATATTAACAAGGTTATCATTTCTGGGCAGTAAGCTATGAATAGCTTGTTTTTGCATGTCTGGGGTTTTAATTAGGAGGCTTCCAAAGACTTAACAGCTGGCAGATGTTGGGTGCAGGGGTTTTTTCACCTCCATCCTCCCTACTGCTGCCTCAGGGCTGTCAGGGTCCCCGTCATCACCTCACCTGGAAACCCACTGAGGGAATGTCCTCGAAGCCAAAGTCTGTATTTGTTAATATCCACCTGTGTGGCCACCTGCCCAGTGTCTCCCCATTGGGTCCTACCTGCTGGACCCCCTCCTAGTGGTGTCATATGACTGTCTGTTGTCTCCTTTGGTGTCTTCTCAGTAAAC
>NW_007736542.1:46921-47391 GCF_000696425.1 Galeopterus variegatus
ACCCCCTCCTAGTGGTGTCATATGACTGTCTGTTGTCTCCTTTGGTGTCTTCTCAGTAAACGGTTGTCAGAGGAGCTTGGAAACAGCTTGGGGCTCATTTGGGAGCTCTCCCATATAGGGGTGGAAGCGCTCAGGAGGTCCCCGGGGAGAGAGAAGGAGGGAGTTTCCACACAGGAGCCCTCCAATGCTGAGAATATTCTTTTCCCAGCATTTGTTCTCTATACACTAGTATTTCCTTTCGGAGTCCTTAAAACTCAGCCAACTTTGACTTGTCTCTTCTGGATTCTTTGGTCTACACATCCTCTCAGTTCTCTGGGCTGGTTTCCTACCTCCACTATGGCTGGATAGAACCGTTTACAGGAATCTGTAAAAATATTACTTAAATCTTAATTTCTTTTAAAAAGAAATGATTTTCTTTAAATATTCCAATGAGTCAAAACTCAAGAAACTACAGAGTGAGTCTGACCTCT
>NW_007736542.1:48353-51890 GCF_000696425.1 Galeopterus variegatus
TGAAGATCGGGGTCCCAGGCAGAAGGGCATTCAGAGAGGGAGAGAAGTTGCCTCACATTTTATCTTCCTAATTACTGGCTTAATGTCTGCTTTTACACATGCTTGCAAAGTCTAAGAAGGCAGGGAACATATCATTTTATTCATTACTTTGCCTATAGCACTGAGGACAGCGTCTGGCACTCAGGAAACACTCAATAAATATTGACTAGTTGAACAAATGAGTTAATGAACCTAGGAATACTGCCTGGCGGACAGTAGATATTCGTCTGTGGATAGTTAGATGGATAAACGGGGTATAGCAGATGAGTGGATAAGTAGAGATGGGTTAATGGTGAATGGATGGGCAAAAGGTGGGCAGGTCAATGGGTGGGTGAATGGGTAGACGGGTAGTCGGGCAAGTGAAGGGCAGGTGAGTGAATGGATGGTTGTGTGGAGGTGTGGGCAGGTGGGTGATTTAAAACATGGAAGGACTCACTAGTGACCTGAATCCTCATGATAATATTTAGTTTATAAAGAAATTTAAATTTTCTCCAGTCAAGAAACAAAACACAGAAACATCACCAGGGCTTTTTAACTATGAATAAGGGTACTGAGGGAAGAATAGAGTAATTAAGGCCATTGATGTGTTTTCAATAGCAGGTTATCACAGAAACCACCAGCTGCCAGATCGCTCACTCTCTCTCCCTCTCTCAAACACACACACACCACTGTCCTAGACACTGTCTGCAGCCTACCCGGATCCCCTTTACCAAGCTGGCATGCCATCCTCCAGCTGCTCTGTGTGTTGGCTGCCAACAGCTCAGAGCTACATTCCTTCTCCAAGAAGAGCCCTTGACTGATGGGCACCACCTCCTCAAACAGGCTAAGCATGCAACTGATGATGGACTGATGCAGGGCTGGAGAAGGCCAGCCCACTGTCTCAAGGAGGGACAGTTCTGCAGGCCAAGGCTAGATGGTACATGGGTCACACCCTTACTTGCTTCCTTCCGCTGCCTGTCCTGCTTTCTTTGCTCGCTCTCTCCTGAGAGCCCGCCATCCATGAACCGTGTGCCCCTGAACCCCTGCCTCAGGCTCTGCCTCTAGGGAACCTGACCTGAAATAGTCTCTGACTCTTATCTGTATAACATTTTCCAGACATGAGTAAAACTCTGGCCTTTGTCGCCATCCTCATGGGGAGGGCTCTCTCTAAGAGAGGCCTCTATTTTGTAGCATCCAGGCCTCGACAATTCAATTGTGTACTCTAACCAGGGGTCCCTTTTCTCTCCTGGGACAGCAGCATCACCACCTGTTCCACAGTGGGGTGTTTTCAGGAAGGGTATCATAGTAAAAGTTGCTTCCTGAGCATCAGAAGTAGAGTACTACACCCACATGGCCCCCACCAGTACCAGAGGTAAGAACGTGGAGGCATCCCTGCCTAGCAGACCAGGCTCCCCACTTTCCTGCCACTTCCTTTAAGTGGACTGTCCAGGTATTTGCCCGCAAACTTAAAGTGACCCACACCCGATTCCTTTATATATATCACTAGTTGCCTCTCTCTCTCTCTCTGCCTGACTCTTCACTCCTGCCTTGCATGACCCAGGGATAGAGGACTGTCCTCCTGACCCATGGCACCCTGCCCACTCAGGATCTGTGAGTAATAAATCTTTGAACTTATTTCCTGTTGCGTTGGTGTACTGAATTTGTGCCTTCCTTCTGAAGAAACAGGGGCTGCCCCAGGCAGGGTTATCCCAGGACTCCGAGGAGGACACAAGGGCAGGCTCCCAGGCCAGAGCAATGGTCAGGCAGACATAAACTGGACATAGGTCGGACAAGAGCCACTAGGGCATCTGCCAGCATAAACAAGTTTCCTGTTTGAGGGAGCCCTGGTCACAGGTTGGACAACTAAGCATTAGGCCGTCCACCAGGTAAAAGAAATGTCCCATGAAAAGCCTACTGTGGACACCCACGTCCAGTTCCCCTTCACTTCCCCTTAGGGCAAGTTGCTAGCTGCTCTGGTACTGGAACCCCAATTTAGCTGGGGCTGTCAAGACAAAGGGCCCGTGCTGCCTGTCCATATTCAGGGCCATGGCTACATTGTCCCCTTCTAGGAAGAAAGTCAGTGTTGGGGTGAGGAGGGCAGGGTGCTCTGAAGCCCCTAACTCACCGGGCATGTTTATACAGATGAGTGCTTTCCCTCCTGCTTTTCAGCAGTTGTGGTGCAGTGCACTAGCAGGTGTCACCACCCATAAGCACACCTAAGACAAGAATTCAAGTGTAAGTGGCATATTTGGGAGGTGATCCCAAAGAGCACCTGAAAGGGGCTGGGGTAATGAGATAGGGAAGGGAAGAAGACAGTAACAGGTGTTCTCGTGAGCAGGTTATTTCTGTTGGCAACTGGTGTCCAGTGTTTCTGAGAGCTCTGGGGAACTGTGTAGAATTAATCTCAGAGTGGTCCCAACTGAGGACAAGGAAGCTGGGGTATCTATCCACCAACTGCTGTCCCTCACTGGTTGAAGGCTGCTCCTAGGGGTGTAATTTCCCGGGCATTTCGGCCTGCTCTGCCTTTAGGCCAAGAAAGCTCCTAGCTAGAGACCCCTTCAGACAGAGAGCCCCAAGTATTTGCAAAGCCACGGGTGCATAAGGGAAAGATGGGTGTCGAGGCAATACAGTCACCCACTGCATCCCTGGCTCATCTTTACTCACACAGCTCAGCTGGTGAGATAGGTGCAGGATGAGAGGGATCCAGGAATCAGGATAGGGCACAGGGGAGGGAAGGCCCCTCTCTGTAAGTAGGCCAAGGTTAGGGTAGTTGAGAACGAAACAGAACATGATTCCAAGGCACAGAGCATCCACCTCACCCATCAGCACTTCCAGTCTTAGGCAGCTTGGGTAAAAGGACAGCCCATGAGCAGGAAGTGGCCTGCACATTCCCAAATCGTCATCCCCGGGCAGGAGCAGCGCACATGGGCTGGCGCTGAGTGCCTCCTGGTTTGCTGCCTCGAGCATTCTCCCTACTCCTGGCAACAGCATCTCTTCACCCTTGGAGAACCACCCACTCCTCCAAATGTGATCTCATGGGTGGACACAAGACATAAGCTGGGCCTCTCAGGTATTTGCTCCATAGAATTTGAACCTGGAGTAGAGGGACATAATATTTGTTTGCTAGAGATGCTGTAACAAAGTATCACAAACTGGGTGGCTTAAAATAACAGAAACATTTCGTCTGACCATTCTAGAGGCTAGAACTCCAAAATCAAGGTGTCGGCAGGGCCACGCTCCCTCTTAAACCTCTAGAGTAGACTCCTTCTGTTATGGACTGAATGTTTATTATTTGCCCAAAAGTCTTATGTTGAAATATAATCCTTAATGTGATGGTATGTGGATGTGGGGTTTTTAAGGGGTAATTGTTCATGAGGATGGAGCCCTCATGAATGGAATGAGTGCCCTTACAAAGAGAACAGAGACCTAGCTCAGTCTTTCCACCACGTGAGAATACGGCAAGAAGGCAGCCGTCTGCAGCCTGAAGAGGGCACTCACCAGAACCCATCCACACTGGTA
>NW_007736542.1:52268-52932 GCF_000696425.1 Galeopterus variegatus
GCAAGAAGGCAGCCGTCTGCAGCCTGAAGAGGGCACTCACCAGAACCCATCCACACTGGTACCCTGATCTTGGACTTCCAGCCTTCAGAACTGTGAGAAATAAATTTCTGTTGTTTATAAGCCACCCAGTTTACGATATTTTGTTCTAGCAACCCACGCTGGCTAAGACTCCTTCCTCGCCTCTTCTAGCTTCTAGCCAACAATCCTCGGCGTTCCTTGGGTTATAGAGGTGACACCCCAATCTCTGCCTCTGTCATCATGTAGCCATCTTCTCCCTCTGTGTCTCTATCTTTTCTTCTCTTCTAAGGACACCAGTCATGTTGGATTGGAGTCCACGCTACTTGAGTACAATCTCATCTTAACTTGATTACATCTGCAAGGACATCGACAGGTACTGGGGGCTGGGACTTTCACATATCCTTTTTGGGGGACACAATTCAACCCCTAACTGACATGAAGCCTGAAACCATGTGGAGCTCATTCATCCCGAGGGGACTCCCTAGATCCCCAATTTGCTTTCATTCCTGTGCATTCCAGAGTCAACTCAGAAAATTATCTTTGATTCTGTGAACTGTATCCCCAACATACACCAACTCTGTCTATGTTGTCTACACCCAAAGTGTCCTAACAGACTTAATCCACCAAGACCAAGGGGCTGAGTGTG
>NW_007736542.1:53281-54778 GCF_000696425.1 Galeopterus variegatus
GTTGTCTACACCCAAAGTGTCCTAACAGACTTAATCCACCAAGACCAAGGGGCTGAGTGTGCTGCTCTACACCCCTCAGTCAACTCTCCCATTTCCTTTCCCACCAACTTTGAAGGGTGAACTTGGCAAAAAGAAGCCAAGGGGTTCCTTTCTACTTTAATGAAATCAAAAGACCTTTCCCAGTTACCTTTTGTTTAACTAGTTTGCCTCTTTCCCTCTGTGTTTTAATTCAAGAAGCTTTGATGTTTCATGTGTTTGACTGTGTTGAATCCCTACCCTAAACTTATCACAGGGTTATTAAATAAGGGTAAAGGATTCAATAGGGGGAAAGGGATTTGAAGGCAAACATGAGCTATGACGTGTTGTGCAATAGTGAGGGCCATATACCTTCAACTGAGAAGGATCGAGCAGTAACCTTTAGATTCAGAAGACCTCTTTGGTTTATAATCAACCCCGTACCCTTGTTTATTTTCCTTTGTAAACATTTCTATTACCTGTAATTATGTTTTATTTGTAAGTATTTATTGACTCCACTATTGTTGCTTCCCTCTACTAGAAGACAAATTCCACTGAGGCGAGGACTTGGTTTTTCACTCACTGTCCTATCCACAGTGTCTGCAGGAATAAATGAGGGAATGGACAGATGAATGAACGAAACTACAAGCTCCAAATCCACTTCATTGTTAGCACTGCAGCAAATTCCTTAACCTGAGTTTTAGCTTCCTCATCATTAAAAGAGATGACAAAGCCTACTTTGTTAGGTGATTACAGGAATTCAGATGAACTAAACGTAGCTATTCAAAATGTAGTCTGAAGATCAGCAGCATCTGCATAACCCAGGAGCTTGCTACAATGCAGATGCTCAGGCTCCACCCAGACCTACTGAATCAGAATCTGCATTTTAGCAAGATCCCAGGTGCTTCATATGTACATTATAGTTTGCAAAGCCTTAAACTAAGGTACATAAAAATGTTTTGTAAACTGTAAAGCAATAAACATATGCCTTATCATTATTGTGTTTTCAGTTGTTTGCCATATGTCCCCACCCAATTTCACTTAATGTGTCCAAAGCAGTATTGCAAGGGTCTGCTATAGCACTTAACACAGTCCAAATATTTAATACAAGACAATGCCTAATAACAATAAGTAATAAAATCAGAGAAGTTCTGACATATTGCTGGAGAGAATGTTAACAGATACAATGATTTTGGCAAAAAATTTGGTGTTCATACCAAATCCCTTTAAATACACATAATCTTTGACCAAGTAATTCTACTTGTAAGAATTTGCCTTAAGGAAGTAATTAAGTACATGCACAAAGTGTTACCATGACCTGATGATGGGGAAAAAATTAAGATAATTCAAAACAGTAGATTCAATGAATTGAGATAAATTCTGTATATCCAAACAGTCTGAAGCTCTGCAATCATATTAAGTACTATGAAAATATATTTATCACCAGTACATTGACTCAGGCAGTACAATTTTTTTTTTTAA
>NW_007736542.1:55246-63115 GCF_000696425.1 Galeopterus variegatus
AATTTTTATTTGTTTCTCCTCCTGCCTTTTGAGACAGGAGGAGGGGTATTTATTTTCCTCCCCTTGGATGAGAACCAGGGCAGCTTTCATGAGAAGACCTCCAGACCATGAAAAGTGCTTTAGACATTGCTGGTCATTAAAAAGAAAAAAGGAAAAAAATCTCAGTTTGGTAATAGATAGTCCAGTTCGATGTAATAATTAAAATGTCAATCTTCATTCAAAGTTAAAATGTCTTTTTCTTCCAGCTGTTGTTGCCACAGCCTCACCACCTGCCAGTTCTTAATGGATAGGTAGGAATTATACATAAATAAACAAAGGGCAGGGCAGTGCGGATGGAAGAAACAGTCTTGACAAGGTGGGGAGGCAACAAAGAGCACCCCTCCCTTAGTGGATGCTGAGTAAACCATCATGGCTGAGATAGCACCCTCGTGATGGCAACAAAGTTTCAGAAGCTACCAGAAATTCAACCTATCAAAACTAGATAGAATTGGAAAATTGCAAAAGAAATATTGCATGTGTGTGCAGACAATCTTGTGAGCATTGGTTTGGGAGTTAAATAGGGGTAGTAAGTTCAAGTTCTAAATTTGCATTTAGTAGCCAGGTAACTGACAGAGTTTGGATGTGTTGTCCCCTCCAAAACTCATGTGGAAATTTGATCTCCAATGCGCAGTGTTGGAAACTGATTGAGTCATGGGGGCGGATCCCTTATGAATGGATTAATGCTCTCCCTGGGGGAGGAGGGATAAATGAGTGAGTTCTCACTCTATTAGTTCCCGCGAGACCTGATTAAAGGACCCTGGCACCTTCTCTCTCTCTCTTGCTTCCTCTTGCCATGTGATCTGCTTGTACCCGCCGGCTGCCTGCCACTTTTCCACCATGAGTAGAAGCAGCCTGAGGTTCGTGCCAGACGCAGCTGTCCCAGAATCGTAAGCCAAATAAACCTCTCTTCTTTATAAATTACCCAGTTTCAGGTATTCTGTTATAGCACCACAAAACGGACTAAAACAGTAGCCATGGGCAAATTGCTTAAGCTCCTTAAGCTACAGTTTGCTCATCTGTAGAATGATGTTCTCTGAAGTTCGGAGGGTTAAATGAGATAACGCATGCAAAGAACTAGGCACTGTGCTTGGGACATAGAAAGTGCTCACCAAATGGTAACTGCTAAAGGCTGCCTGGGTGACCCAGCAAACTGTAGGCTTGAGCTCACACTCCTCAGTGGTCAAGGATTAGAAGCAACTGTGCCATCTGCAATTTCTACTAAGCACTTGGAGGTGCCATCAGCCCCCACCCCAGAAATCATCCCCCTCCCAGAAAAATGATGCCAGACAGGTGCTCACGATGGCCTTGGGAGCCACAGGGAAGGACTCAGGCCCAAACTGGGGTCAGAAGAAGAAAGACACTTATTTCTAGTAAGTGCTCAGAGAACACACAAACTTTTAGAGATTAGTGGGGACTGGAGTCCAGAGAGCCCTTCCAGAAATCTCTGACTTTTCTAAAATAAAATTGGGATCTTCATGAGATGCTGGAGTTGAGGAAGGGAGACGCAGTGATGATTTCTCACCAGCCCAGTGGGACGAGGGGAGGTGGCACCGGGGAGGGAGTGATATAAAACATTTTTGAAAAGCTATTCAAATTTTTGACAAGTTAAAATTTGTACTTAATTAAAAGCAATAGTCTCATACCCCACTCCTTCCCATTTAGTATTCTGTTCCCCAGAGGCAACCATTTCTAACATTTTTAGCTCTTTCTTCCAGGTATTAAATTCTTATCGCTAAACAGTCCATCCACATTATTCGCAGATTCCATATTTGTGAATTTGCCTTCTAGCTAAAATTTATTTGTAACTCCAAAATCAATACTCACAGCACTTCTGTGGTTGGTGGCAAAAAATTTGAGTCCCCTATAACGTGCTCATGACCGGCTGATGCAGAACCTGGCAACATCCTGCCTTCCTGTTTCTGCTCTCATGCAGAGATGACCAGAGGATGGACACTAGGGGGCAGCGTAGTTTAAGAGGCTCTGGTGTGAACCCCAATTCTCACACCTACTAGAAAGATGGCCTCAGGCTAGTCACTTAAAACTTCTGGACCTTGGGAAATATTTTAAAATAGCATGTAGGATGAGTTGTTTTTAGGATTTAAGATTATAACCTATGTGAGATGTGTGTGTGTGTATGTATGTGTACATATTTCCCCTAGGAGTAATGGTTAAATATTGGTTGAGTGTTCACAGTGACTTTGTTGAACATGACTACCACGAAAAATGAGAATTAAATATATATATAATATGCTTGTCCTGCTAATTCTTAATTTACCAATTTTAGAAATTGTCTATGGCCTTCCAGCTATAATAGATGATGAGGATTTAGTTCTCTTACACAACTCCTGCCTTTCAATATAGCTATATCTATTTTTATTTGAGTTCTGTTGCTTACCTTTGTTACTTGAAGTGATATACCAATAACTTGATTACTTGTTGCATCAACCATATCTATTGACATCCCATATTGTGACATAAAGCTCTTAGCACCTCTAACATTTGCTGTCATCTCTTCTCCCTTTCCTCCACCCCAAAGTCTGTCACACCTTTATTTTCACATTGTTGAGGTTGACAATATTTGCATCCTGTTTCATAACCATATTTAAGTCTTATTTGCTTTGTAGATTAATTTTTTAAATTGAAAACGTTATAATTATACTATTTCCTTTTTTACAACCATCTGTTTTCCTGAGTTTTCTAATTGACTTTATTTTTCTTACATCATTTTTCTTTACCATATCTCAAATCTTCTTCTAAGCTTTTCATAACACCAGTTATTTTATGGGGTCTTCTTTTGCCCAAGAGACCTTCCCAGTGCCTTCAATTCTCCTTCTCTGCTTTTCTGGATCAGATCTGTTTCTTGGATCCTAGGTCTTCCTCTTTCTTGATTCATTTCCTTGTTTCCAAAAGCTCATCTTCAAGAATGTTTGTAAAATTGATATGTGAAAATTAAATTTTGAGTCCTAACATAACTGGAAAATATCTCGATGTGATAGTCTGGTTGGGTATAGAATATTGATTTTGGCTCCTTTGTAGGTAATGTGGGGGTTTTTTACCAAAAGCTTTTGAGTTTTCTATTTTTCCATAGCAATCTTATATTTCACAACGCAGCATTTCTTCCAGCTCTGCTTGTCAGCTGGTTAGCTCTGGTCTGGGTAAATCCTCTCTATCCATAGTCTGCTGAAAGAAGCAAGCAGTCATCAATACAAACCAACATTCTGACTATTCCCTACCACTTCCCCTGACACTACAGTCTCACCCAGCTTGCAGTCTGCACCTTAAAGTATTGTATGTGAGAGTCTAAAGCAAGGATTTTGCCACTGCATAACAAGAGTCACCAGCTTTCCAGCCTGCAGTGTTTGTCCCCTCCTTGCCAGAAGACCCACCTGCTGTACTCAGCTAATTCCACTTTTAGTGTTGTAATTTGCAGCATCCCACTTTCAGGTATCAAATTCTCTGTCACTCAGGGCTTTTAGGTACAAATAACAGAATCCACTGTGACTAACTTAAGCAGAAAAATAATCAAGCAAATAATAATAGTAATTACAGAATCTTTAGGACAGTGGGAGAAAGAGACTTGGAGCTAAGCATCAAGAACAATGTCTGAAATGTCTAGAACTGAAACAATGAGGGATTCACCTTTGCAGCATCTGAACTTTACTGCACTTGCCACCAGTCAGCACTGACATCACTTCTGCATCAAGATTTTGACCCTGCAGCCTCCAGGAAACCATCACCACTGCCACTACCACCACCATAGTTAGTCAGCTCTGCCACCACCCATGTCAGGACAGATGGAAACTCCAGGCACATCCTATCTCACCCCTCACTTCCTAGTTAAAGTCATGCCTGAGTCATGCCTAGACCATAGGCCTGTGCACTAGTTGCAAGGGAGGCTGGGAATTTGAGTTCTGACTTCTAGAATGGGATAAAAGAAGGAATTTTCACAAATATTAAAAAGAACATTCAAAGGATGGTAGTCAGCCATGAATACAATTGATGCCCATTACAATCACCAAGCTATTTTAAAGTGAGAAAAGGAAAATGCAGAACAATATATATAAAATACTATCACTTGCATAAGAAGCAAGAATAATATACATGCATAGACAGCCTCTGGAAGGTTCCACAGGAAACGGGTAACTGTTATCTGCAAGGAAGGGGACTTTATAATCAGGGATGGGAGAAAGATTTAATTATCACTGTATATTCCCTTGTACCCTTTGATTGAAATGGATGCAATGTAAGAAAGGAGGAGGAGAGAGACGGAGGGACACAGGAACCATGTTTCTTGCATCTCTCATTCTCAACCATGGGCTCCAGCTTGGCCTCCCACGAAGACCTTTTTGCTCTTCTTTGATCGTCCTCCTCCTTCATCATCCAGCGCCTGTAGACACATCAGTACACACCCTTTCTGCCTTGGCAAGGAGAAAATTTTAGAACTTGCCTGGGCAATGAAAGTGCTCGTTATCCATCCAGCTGGAAAAGAGATTGTAGCCTTAATAGGCACTTTCTGCTTCTGCACTGAACAAAACATGTTCTCCTCATGTGTGAACATGGCTCCCACTTCATGTGTCCCAAGGACTCAATGACCACAAAAATACATTTTAGCTGTTGTCTGCTGCCATTTCTTAGTTGCCAGACTTTTAGCATCTTTATAAGCTGAAGATTTAATAAAGAAATTTATATTGGGTGACACCCTATTTGTTTTGTCATATAAAACCATCAGTCAAGAAAAAAAACTCCACCTCCTTTCTCCTCAGAGCAGCTTTCTCATTCTACCTAAATCGTAGAATATATGCAATTTTTTAAACCTTGAGGGAAGGTGCTAGAGGATGACAGTTGCTTGTGTTTAACAACTTAAATAGCTGAGATTTTCAAAGGCCTTCCACTCGTTTATTTCCCTTTTGTGTTGAGTGAATACAGAATATACCCATATCTCTCATCCAGTCCAATCCCATATCTATATGATAATGCTGACATGGCTTACCTTTTTGAAGGTACTAACTCACAGTTTATGAATGGGTAGCTGATAATAGATATTATTTCAATATTTGCACCGTGAACATGTAGTATTTTGAGGTAGGGAGATACAGCTTCCCTTTATCCTCCACCCTTCCACTACATGAAGAACAATAACTATCTGCTAACTGAAAAATACCTTAAAACAGCTTTCTAGAAACTACAGTTTATTATGGGCCACTATCGAACTCTTATTCAACCCTTCAAATTCAGTCATCTCATAAGTCACCTCCTTTCTGAAGTCTTTTCTCATACTCCCCACCACTCCGAACACCTGGCAGAAGTAGACACCCCTCTCTGTATTTCTTAGCATTATACTTACAGTTTGAAGATGAAGTCTGTGCCTCATTAATCTGAGTGTTTTCAGCATGTATTACGGTGTCTAGCTCCAGGTAATACAGTGGCTGAATGAATACGCTAATTAAATTCATTGCTTATTAATATATATGAATTAATTAAATAACAGGCTTACAGTGTTGATTCTGCTTGTTTTTGTGTGTGTTTCTGGTTTTTTTTTTTTTTTTTTGGAGGGGGGGTCAGTATTGTTCATTTATATATGTATGAGATTTTAAAGTCCAGAATATACTTTTTAACCCACTTCTAACCCAAGAGATAGGTAGGACCTGTGTCACAAGAATGAAAATAACCAGGTAATAAGTAAAAAATTAAATTCAATTAAAAGCCTAGGACACATAATATGGATGAAACTCACAAACATAATGTTGAACAAAAGAAGCCAGTTACAAAATAATGCATAGGGTCTGGTTCCATTTATGTAAAGTACAAAGACTGGCAAAAGCCATTTAAGGCGTTAGAAGGTGGGGAGGTGGTAATAACTGCAAGGGGGCTTCAGGGGACTGGTGATGTCCTATTTCTTCATCTTGCTGCTCTTTAAACAGGTGTGTTTGGTTTGTGAAAATTCATGATTTGTGCTCCTATCTATCTATCTATCTCTCTCTCTCTCTCTCTCTCTCTCTATATATATATACATATACACACATACACATATAATTTCAATTAGAAGCTAAAAAATAACCTAGGCTGAGAAGAAAGCTTAAAACAAGTTGAATTCAATAGCACTATCCACATATGTTCAACTAAAATGAAAAATAATGGTATAAATAGAGCCATCACTACCTCAAGGTCACACAGAACATCTCCAACAGTCTAAGTTCTAACTGGCTATGAGCAGAGTCTCCAGGAAGCAAACTTCAAACACCTTCTGCCCGAGGTGAGAACTATCTGCACAGTCCGTGTTGGGTATGTAGGGAAGTGGGACCAGATGACAGCTGACCCCATTCCCACAGTTGACAAACTCTACCAAATTAGGAAATTGCGTTTCAAGTTTTTTATTATTTTAATTGTAAAATCCCATATTTGCTGACAATGTTCCACTGATTTTTTTTTTTTTTTCCCTTTTTTTTTTTTTTTTTTTCCTTTTTTTTTTTTTTTTTTTCCTTTTTTTTTTTTTTTTTTTCCTTTTTTTTTTTTTTTTTTTCCTTTTTTTTTTTTTTTTTTTCCTTTTTTTTTTTTTTTTTTTCCTTTTTTTTTTTTTTTTTTTCCTTTTTTTTTTTTTTTTTTTCCTTTTTTTTTTTTTTTTTTTCCTTTTTTTTTTTTTTTTTTTCCTTTTTTTTTTTTTTTTTTTCCTTTTTTTTTTTTTTTTTTTCCTTTTTTTTTTTTTTTTTTTCCTTTTTTTTTTTTTTTTTTTCCTTTTTTTTTTTTTTTTTTTCCTTTTTTTTTTTTTTTTTTTCCTTTTTTTTTTTTTTTTTTTCCTTTTTTTTTTTTTTTTTTTCCTTTTTTTTTTTTTTTTTTTCCCTTTTTTTTGTCTTTTTTCGTGACCGGTAACGGGATCGCAACCCTCGGTGTCGCGCCCACACCGCGCGGACCGGTCTCTATATAGGATCCGAACCCTCGGCAGAGCGCCACCGCACTCTACCAAGTGCGCCACCGGGCCGGCCCCACTGATCTTTTAAAATTAAATTTAAAATAGTCAAACCTTAATAATTTTTGAATATGGTAATGTTCAAGCAAAAACAGATTCAACTAAATTTTATGAAATTTTTTATTAAAATTTAAGTTAATGTAAGATTTGTGTGCTTGATAAAAATCGCTAAAACCTGTATTATACTGCACGAAATTCCACCATGGGATGACTGGCATTCTATCCCTCTATGCATTTTACAGATGAGGCAACTATCATCTCCATGTCTGTTTTATTAACCATTGAGAGCCAGCCCCATGCCTGGTGAGGAGTAAGCACCCAAGAAATGTGTGTTGTATGAACGAAGTTGGATTGGAGAGGTAAGTTGCCCAAGGTCACTTGCCCTTCCTGGGTGGCCCAGCTCTCCCTGGAAGTAAATCCGACAGGAAGGTGACCAGGCGACTGCGTGGTGATCCCGAGGTGAGCCACCCCAGGCGAGGCCCAGACTTCGGCCTGGGGCCTGAACTTGGGTCGCCCCGGGGGCTCCCATTCTTGGGCGCCTCACCCTTCTCGGGGACTTACATCACCCTCTTACTCAGAGATGAGTCGCTTTTGCTTCTTCCACCTCGCCGATCACAGGTGCTCCGGGGCTCTTTGCAAGGGAGGCACTCGGGCTAGCCAGGAGGCGGGAGCGCCCGGGACCAGACGCGCCCGGGGGCGTGAGTGATGGTGCACCTGCAGGGCACGGGAAGTGGCAGGGCGTTAATCATCGGGCCGGCCCCGGGCGGGCCTCGGGATAAGAGGTGGCAAGAGGGGCCGCAGGGGGTGAGCGTCGGCCCCGGGTTCTTCCGGCCCTCCCGCCGCACAGCAGCCCTGCGGCCACTCTC